>NC_057794.1:32084383-32313067 GCF_018294505.1 Triticum aestivum
GTAGGATTTTTTCAAACTTAGGCGAGTGCCTAACTGCAGCTAAGTCCTCAAGTGAGAGAACTTAGGCGAGTACTGGACTGCAGCTAAGCCCCCGAGTGGGAGGACTGCTCTCCACTCGGTAGGATTTTTTCAAACTTAGGCGAGTGCCTGACTGCAGCTAAGTCCTCAAGTGAGGGAACTTAGGCGAGTACTGGACTACAGCTAAGCCCCCGAGTGGGAGGGTTGCTCTCCACTCGGTAGGATTTTTCAAACTTAGGCGAAACGGATTTGCAGCTAAGCCCCCGAGTGGGAGGATTGCTCTCCACTCGGTAGGATTTTTCAAACTTAGGCGAAACAGATTTGCAGCTAAGCCCCCGAGTGGGAGGCTGGCTTGCCACTCGGTAGGAAACTATTTTTTTGAACTTAGGCGAAGCGGATTCGCAGCTAAGCCACCCACTGGGGGATTTCTTACACAAACCAAAAACAATAATGATCACTGGGAAAATTATAACGCTCTTGTCTTTGATAAATAAACTACAGGAGTTTTTCTTATTACATCTCATCCGAGTGAGAATTCAAGTATAAAAGGGGCGGAGTAGCTCCGCATTCCAGGCTCGTGGCTCATCAATCTGGCGATCGACATTATAGAGGTGGTATGCTCCATTGTGGAGGACTCTGGTGACTATGAAGGGGCCTTCCCAAGTAGGAGCAAGCTTGTGTGGTTTCTGCTGATCCACTCGAAGGACTAAGTCTCCTTCTTGGAAGGCTCGGCTCTTCACGTTTCTGGCATGGAATCGACGCAAGTCTTGCTGATAGATGGTCGATCGGATTAGGGCCATTTCTCTTACGGATGTGAGCTGTCTTCGTGTTGCCAGTCGACTGGAAAGCTGACTCTGTAGCGGGCTTCTTGGTTCGCAACAGATCACTCGGGTCTGCAGTCTTCTGGTATTCCTGCAACTCCACTACTGCCATCTGTGCGTCGGTGATCTTTGAACCCTTCTGAAAACATTCTTCCGCTTTCTTCTGATTGCCCGTAATGGTGATCACACCTTTGGGGCCAGGCATCTTCAATTTGAGATACACGTAACATGGTCGGGCCATGAAGCGTGCATAAGCTGGCCTGCCCAAAATAGCGTGATAGGCGCTCTGGAAGTCTACAACTTCAAATGTCAATTTTTCTTTGCGGTAATTCTTGGAATCACCGAAAACCACATCAAGAGAAATCTGGCCGAGTGATTTAGCCTTCTTCCCAGGAATGACTCCATGGAAGCTCATGTTGCTGGCACTGTGTCTGGACATCGGAATGCCCATCCCCTTCAACGTCTCAGCGTATAATATGTTCAAACCACTGCCACCATCCATCAGGTCTTTGGTCAGTCGAGTGCCTTCAACAACTGGGTCGACCACCAAAGCTTGCCTCCCAGGGGTGGCGATGTGCGTTGGGTGGTCGGACTGGTCGAATGTTATGGCAGTCTGAGACCATTTTAGGTAACTAGGTGTCGCCGGAGAGACCACATTCACCTCTCGGTTAATAACTTTCAGTCGACTTTTGCTCTCAACATCAGCAAAAATCATCAGGGTGGAATTGACTTGAGGGTATCCGTCATCACTGTCCTCTTTGTCCTCGACCTTGTCTGGCTCCTTTTCTTTTCCCTCGGGCTGCTTGCCCTGGAACTGCTAGATCAAGAGTCGACACTGCCGAGTGGTATGTTTCAGGTAAATAAAATTACCCTCTTCATCTTTCTTCGTGTGGACGTGACACGGTAAGTCCAACACATCATTTCCCTCCTGGTCTTTAACCTTTTTGGGGTTCCAAGGCCCTTTAGGTTTCCCTTTAGACTTTCCTTGGGCCAAAGCTAAGGCTTCCCTGGGAGCCGCTGGCTCGGCTTTCCTCTTCTGTTTCCGACTGGAATTGCCTCCGGTTTCTTGGGCGACTGACTTGAGCTTGCCACTCCTGAGTCGATCCTCATCTTCGCCGTTAGCGTACTTGGTGGCAATCTCCATCATTCGATTCAGGGACATAGCTCCGGTTCGACCGAATTTCAAATTCAGTTCTCTGTATTTGACGCCTTCCTTGAAGGCACAAACTGCTTGGTGGTCAAGCACATTCTCCACCGAGTGATGTAACATGATCCATCTCTGGATGTAATCCCTCAAAGTTTCATTCGGCTTTTGCACACAAGACCGCAGTTCCGTCAGTCCTGCTGGTCGCTTGCATGTGCCTTCAAATGTGGTGACGAACACTCGGGAGAGATCTTCCCAAGTGTAAATGCTGCTAGGCACTAGCTGGTTTAGCCACGCTCTGGCCGAGCCCTCCAACATGAGAGGCAGGTGCTTCATGGCCACTTCATCATTGCCGCCGCCAATCTGACGGCCAGTCGGTAGTCCTCAAGCCAAGTATCGGACTTGGACTCGCCAGTGAATTTACTGACTCCAGTCGCCAACCTGAAATTGGGAGGAATCACAGCAGCCCTGATGGCTCTACTAAAGCACTCTGGCCCCGAAATATGTACTCTGCTGCTGGCAGGCGCATCTCTGTCGTGGCCTTCTCGGTGAGCCCTATTCCTGTTGACCAGACCTTGGACGAGGATGGATCTCGCGTCAAAGCCTGGCCCTCTGGGGTCGACCGGAATCCTTCGCCCACCACTATGAGGGCGCCTGTCATCCTGCTGGCGGGGCACATACGACCCGCTCCTTGCGGGAGGCGTGGGCACTCGACGTCGACCGTCACGATCGACTCGGTGATCATACTGCTCATGGTTCCCATACTGGTCACACCGGTCTCCATGTCCCTCACGCCTTGGGGGTGATCTCGGGCTGTGAGCCGACTGGACTGTGTCCGCAACAACGGATCTGCTGTGAATTCTGTTCCGCAACTGAGAAACAGCGGAATTCTGATCTCCTTCTGCCCGGAGTAACGCTTTGATCTGCAGCAAGCCTCTGCCAGCCTCCGACTAGGAAGGCTGAATCGACTCCGCTATATGGGCCGCAGCTGCTAAATTCTGAATCGGAGTCCGATATACCTGTGGGGCGGGAAGAGCTGACGTCGACTGGATTCGGGAACCCGTTGTCGCGCCCGCTCGTCGAGTGCTCGCTGGAGGTTTTCCAGTCGAGTGCGCTCGGCCAACTTTGCCAGGCGCACGTCCTCCAAGGCACGAGCCTTGGGGGTTTCTCCAACGATAGGAGTGTGCAGCGCATCCACATTCCGGCGGCGAAGTTCTTCTCTCTGCAGCGACGTGTGAGGCTCGGGAAGATACTCCTCATGGGGATGCGACGGGTCGCCTCCTCCCGCGCCTCCGTCAGTGCAGGTAAAACCGGGGGGACTAGGCGGTCTGTCGACCATCAAAACCTTTGCCGCCGGATTGCTGCTGTCGCACTCGGATGCAGTCTCTTCGGAGCCAGTCGAACAGGCGTAGAGGGATTCGTCGGGCTTGATCGCCGCGACTTGAGGGATGGCCGACTGACGGGCCACCACGTGTCTCACCCACCGCTGAAGTCTCGACCGACCGGAGTGCTTGTGCCGGCGGGAAACGGGAGGGAGGACAACACAGGAGCCGACCGGTAGGGGGTCGACGGTTGCCGCAGGAGAACGCCGCGGACGCACGCGCTAAAGTGCGTTGCCCCGCGGACTGGGAGTGCGTCCATGTCGAGCGGAGCCTCCTGAAGCCAGGCGGAGTCATCGGCGATGAACGTGAGCGCGCCGAGACGGATCTCGCGGCCCTCCACCAAAACTCCGTCGAAGACCATGATGATTCGGGTCGGAAAAGATCGCAACTCCTCCAACAAAACTCTAAAACACCGGCCCCACGGTGGGTGCCAACTGTCGTGGTTCTAAGTCTGACAGTAATGTAGGGGGGTAAGTATGCAGAGGCGAGATCTTAGCTATGGAGAAGTTGTAAGGACGCAAGGTTTACGAGTTCAGGCCCATCTCGAAAGAAGTAAAAACCCTACGTCTCGGAGCCCAGAGGCGGTCGACTGGATTTTGTGAGTATGAGTTACAGAGGTGCGAACTCTTGTCTTGGAGGAGGGGGTGGCTTATATAGAGTGCGCCAGGACCCCAGCCAGCCCATGTTACGAAGGGTTCAATGTACATTAAGGCAGGGCGTTACTGGTAACGCTAGTAAGAAAGTGCTATGATGACCATAAAAGCTATTTAATGACCGACCATTAGCGTGCGGGTGACTTTAGGTCTCCTGGCCGTCGAGTGGTTGGATCTTGGCCGAGTGACTTCGAGTCTGTCGAGTGGAACACCTTCAAGTCGATTGAAAGGTGATTTCTTCTAGAGATGTCCTTGGGTAGGGCAGTTAGGACAGGTCCATGACCCTACCCTAGGTACATAGCTTCATCAATGATACCTCCCGCAACAAACTTGTCTGGTAGCATACAATTGAATTGCTCAAGTTCTCTAGAAAATGACTGTATCTTATGAGCTTGCTCAACCACGGAGCGCTCTTCAGTCATCCTGTAATCATAGAATCGCTCCATGATGTACAACTCAGTGCCAGCATCCGAGACCCCAAACTTGGCCTTGAGTGCATCCCACATATCTTTTCCATTATCAATTGACGCATAAGCATCAACTATGTTATCACAAAGAACACTCAAGAGAGCAGCCTTAAACAGGGTATCCATTCTTTCAAAAGCTTGTTCCTGTTGAGCATCATATTCTCCTTCAGGTTTGCCAAGAGTGGCATCATAGCAACTAATGGTTTGAAACCATAATACTGCTCTCACACGCCACCTCTTATAGTGGATACCATCAAACATAGGAGGTCGCATGGAAGCAGCAAAACCACTTGGGGTAAATTGCCTATAATAAGGTTTTTGGATTGTTGGAAATATGAGCAATTTACCAAATAATTTTACTAACGGAAATACTAGATAAAGCATGAATAATGTACATGCAATCTGATAGAGAGAAGGTAAATAGCATCTGCATATATGAACTTGAATTGAACACATCTAGAACAGACACTAGATCAAGTTGCATATATGAAGTAGAACCTACCATATGTAGGGCAGACACTAGAACAAGGAACGGTGGCAAGACCTCTAACAGAAAGAGCAAGAACATGTACGGGACATCATCAGCAGTAGTAGCACTGGACTTGGGGTCGGTGTTCTCGCCAGCCATGTTGTTGAGGAGGTTGTCGACGTCGGGGAAGAAGTAGTCGTCGGGGAAGTAGTCGTCAGAGTCCAGGGCGTCCGTGACAAAGAAGTCAGTAGTCACGCGGAGCGCTCCCCAAAAACCTTATCACCCTTCTCCCGTACTAGACTCAAAGAGGTGCAGTTTCGGAGGCCTACTGTCCCGACCTGTGGTGCATGCCGCAAGTCGGGATGGGGAAGAACGTAGCAGCAACACAGTGCACAGGAACTTGGTGGCAAAAGGGAGATGAACTTCTGGTGCGTCTCTCTGGGAGGAGCGACCTCCCTTTTATAGGCGCGGAACAAGAAGGTGAGAGGGCAGTGACGGGAGGTGAAACAAAGAGAGGGAGGCGAAGTGAACAGCCAACAACTGAAGGGATGCGTCATTCACATTCAGTCTCCACTATAGCAAAAATCTTTTCAACCTCCGTGTGACCTTTCGTATACCAGTCATGCGTGGCAAAAATTTAGACATCGGCTCATTCCCGCAACCCACGATGCATCGAGGCAGGGCGGGGCGGGGCGGGGCGAGGCGGGCGGCGGAGGAGGAGCGTGCGTGAATGCCCCTCTTGTTCTCATGCTCATACATGTGGGGAAACATCCTTCCGTATAAGGAGGTCCAACTCCCACCAAACTAGCAATGTGGGACTAAACTTTAGTTTCACCTCTTACCGTGCACGAATGGGCTACGTGGGCCTCTAGGATTTATTAGGAATTTCTGAAAATGCTATTGAACTGGCCCAAAATAGACAAAATTCCAGCACATTGATCACAAACAAATAAAGAGGTGGTGTAATGAGCGTATCTCTTGGCCTTTCTCACGATTGCCTAGGAAACTAGGGCTTCTTTGCCTCCTATCGGCGCCGCCACCGATGCGCCTCGTCTCCGGAGGCCTTAGTGCCATGGAGGCACGATGGATCTCGGGCCTTGTCGATGAAGGGTTCCTACTTCGTAACTGAGGGAGGACAACAAGGTTTTCCCAACTCAGGTGAGGGAGGGACAATGACGAAAGCACGCCTTCGCTCGATCCAGTATTTCTAATCGTTGCTTGGTAGCCTACGAGTCTAGATGTAATTTTGATTATTTCTGGCTTTTTTATACTGCCATGACAGTTGATAAATAGATCTGAAGTCCCCTTGCAAAAATAGGTTGTGTATATTATTAGAAAAATGTTTATTTTCTACCGGATGATTTTTCTCATGCTTAAACCGCCTGCTACAGGCGCCACACGTCCAGGTAGGGTCCCACCCACGTGCCGGCCTTATCTCTTCATCTGGAGTGCGCTCGATCCCCTTCGTCTCTTTTCCTCCACAAGCCCGTTTCCAGCAGCCTTATATCCTAAAAAACCAGTCGATCCCCTTCGTCTCCGCATGTATTGCCATGGCTCCGTCCAAGTGCGACCACCATGGCCTGCTTCTCAAGCTTCACATGTTGTTGTTCAAGGTCCACAGCATTGTGACGCTGTGATTTTTGTTGACGAAACAGCTGGTGCTACAACGCAGCCTCGTCGTTGACTTGATTGTTGCTGGTGCTGTGACTCGACGGTGCTGCCAGTGTTGCTTTGCTGCGCTCGTCGACGACGGTGCTTCGATGCGGTGCTCGCCGGCACACGGGAGGAGAGGTTGGGCTGCTCGCGCGGCTCTGTTGCAACGCAGCACGAAGGCCGGAGTCGAGCGCCACTCGCCGCCGGTGATGCAATGCTGCACGCAAGGAGGAGGCTCGGCTGCTCGCGTCGGTGTTGCCCTAGAGCTTTTGTCGCGTCGTGAGAGCTGCGATCGAGCGCCGCCCGGGCTGCAATGGAGCCGTGATGACCCACAAGTATAGGGAATCTATCGTAGTCCTTTCGATAAGTAAGAGTGTCGAACCCAACGAGGAGCAGAAGGAAATGATAAGCGGTTTTCAGCAAGGTATTCTCTGCAAGTACTGAAATAAGTGGTAACAGATAGTTTTGTGACAAGATAAATGGTAACGAGCAACAAGTAACAAAAGTAAATAAAGTGCAGCAAGATGGCCCAATCCTTTTGTAGCAAAGGACAAGCCGGAACAAACTCTTATAATAGGAAAAGCGCTCCCGAGGACACATGGGAATATCATCAAGCTAGTTTTCATAACGTTCATATGATTCGTGTTCGGTACGTTGATAATTTGATATGTGGGTGGACCGGTGCTTGGGCGCTGTTCTTACTTGAACAAGCATCCCACTTATGATTAACCTCTATTGCAAGCATCCGCAACTACAACAAAAGTATTAAGGTAAACCTAACCATAGCATGAAACATATGGATCCAAATCAGCCCCTTACGATGCAACGCATAAACTAGGGTTTAAGCTTCTGTCACTCTAGCAACCCATCATATACTTATTACTTCCAAATGCCTTTCTCTAGGCCCAAATAATGGTGAAGTGTTATGTAGTCGACGTTCACATAACACCACTAGAGGCTAGACAACATACATCTTATCAAAATATCAAATGAATACCAAATTCACATGACTACTAATAGCAAGACTTCTCCCTTGTCCTCGGGAACAAACGTAATTACTCACAAAGCATATTCATGTTCATAATCAGAGGGGTAATAATATGCATATAGGATCTGAACATATGATCTTCCACCAAATAAACCAACTAGCATCAACTACAAGGAGTAATCAACACTACTAGCAACCTACTAGCACCAATCCCGGGCTTTGAGACAAGAATTGGATACAAGAGATGAACTAGGGTTTGGAGATGAGATGGTGCTGGTGAAGATGTTGATGGAGATTGCCCTATCCCGATGAGAGGAGCATTGGTGATGACAATGGTGATGATTTCCCCCTCCCGGAGGGAAGTATCCCCGGCAGAACAGCTCTGCCGGAGCTCTAGATTGGTTCCGCCAAGGTTCCGCCTCGTGGCGGCGGAGTTTCGTCCCGAAAGGTTGCTTCTGGATTTTTTCTCATTGAAAGACTTCATATAGGAGAAGATGGATGTCGGAGACCCACCAGGGGCCCACGAGGTAGGGGGCGCGCCCTAGGAGGGGGGGGCATGCCCCCCACCCTCGTGAGCAGGGTGTGGGCCCCCTGGCCTTCATCTCTGGCGAGGATTTTTCTTTATTTATTTTAAGATGTTCCGTGGAGTTTCAGGACTTTTGGAGTTGCGCAGAATTGGTCTCTAATATTTGCTCCTTTTCCAGCCCAAAATTCCAGCTGCCGACATTCTCTCTCTTCATGTAACCTTGTAAAATAAGAGAGAATAGCCATAAGTATTGTGACATAAAGTAAAATAACATCCCATAATGCAATAAATATCGATATAAAAGCATGATGCAAAATGGACGTATCAACTCCCCCAAGCTTAGACCTCGCTTGTCCTCAAGCGAAAAGCCGATAACAATAAATATGTCCTCATGTTTAGAGGTAGAGGCGTCGATAAAAATAAAATATGGACATGAAGGCATCATGATTTTTCTCATAACAGCAACATATATAGATTTTGTCATATGATTACTTATGTTCAAGTGATGATATATTCACAATGCAAGAGTATAAATCATAAACCTTATTGGGCTCCAACAAACTATAATCTCAGCCATTGAAGCAATTGCAATTTATCATAACATCAGAAAGAGTCTATGTCAGAGCTTAAAAGCAAGTCCACATACTCAACTATCATTTAGTCCTTCATAATTGCTAACACTCACGCAATACTTGTGGTTACGGAGTTTTAATCGGACACAGAGAAAGATAGGGGCTTATAGTTTTGCCCCACAACCTTTTACCTCAAGGGTAATGTCAACAATAATGTTTCACGCTCCCCTACACCCAACTAGATATATATATCATGTTCTTTCCAACATGCTGAGCTTGCCAAAGGATAAAATGAAAAAGAAAAGGTGAAGATCACCATGACTCTTGCATAAGGTAGAAGATAATAATAAAAGATAGGCCCTTCGCAGAGGGAAGCAGAGGTTGCCATGCGCTTTTATGGTTAGATGCACAAAATCTCAATGCGAAAGAACGTCACTTTATATTGCCCCTTGTGATATGAACCTTTATTATGCAGTCCGTCGCTTTTATTACTTCCACATCACAAGATCGTATAAAGCTTATTTCTCCCACACCAATCAATCATACATATTTAGAGCAATTTTTATTGCTTTGCACCGATGACAACTTACTTGAAGGATCTTACTCAATCCATAGGTAGATATGGTGGACTCTCATGGCAAAACTGGTTTAAGGGTATTTGGAAGCACAAGTAGTATTTCTACTTGGTGCTGAGAATTTGGCTAGCATGAGGGGGAAAGGCAAGGTCAACAAGTTAGAGGATCCATGACAACATACTTTATCTCAGATATAAGAAAGACATAACTCATTACGTTGTCTTCCTTGTCCAACATCAACTCTTTAGCATGTCATATTTTAATGACTGCTCCCAATCATAAAAGATGTCAATGATAATATATCTATATGTGAAACCTCTCTTTCCTTATTACTTCCTATTAATTGCAACGATGACCAAGGCTATGTTTACCAAGTCCCAACAACTTTTAATCATCATACTCTTTCTATGTGAAGTCATTACTCTCAATAAGATCAATATGAAATCTTTGTTTCTTTTTATTCTTTTTATCTTTTCTTTTATTCACCCAAGATCATGGCAAAATAATCAAGCCCTTGACTCAACACTAATCTTTATTATATATAACTCACGGACTCGATTACAAAGAGATAACATAAAGCAAAACTCAAAACTAGATCATGCCATAAACTTTATTCTACTAGATCAAGATACTACTAATAAGATCGAACTAAGAAAAACGGTAAAGGTAGGGGTTGTGATTGTGATACGATACCGGGGCACCTCACCCAAGCTTGGCAGTTGCCAAGGGGAGTGCCCATACCCATGTGATTATGTCTCCTTGGTTGGTGAAGAAGGTGGAGGTGTTGTTGATGATGCAGGCTTGTCGTCCATCTTCCAAGGCATAGGCTTACCATCATAGAAGGATGATCGAATCTCTGAGATCCTCAAATCTGCAGCCAAACTCATCCTTTTGAATCTATATTCATACTCACAGTTTTGGTTTTGCAGGTCATAGATTTGGGCTTGGAGGTGCTCGATCTTCTCATGAAGCTTGAAGATGGCCTCCCCGATGTTGTCAGCATCCAACTTGTGGTTGCTAGCGAACTCCGCGATCATCATGTGGTTGGAGTTGAGTCCATGTTCCGCCATCCCTTGGCACTTGAAAACTTGTTGCTCCACTGCTTCGAGCCTCGTCTCCACGCTTCTGGTCCCCTTTGGTCCCTCTTCATCGCGGATGTGTAGCAACCCATCACGCAACTCAATGGTTTGAGGGTGTCGCAGCACCTCCGCAAGGTAAGGGTTGATGACCTTCTCGAAGAACTTTTCCTTGGAAGCACTTGGGGCCGTCATGATAACCTAGATCTGTCAGAAAAATAGCTTGGAACAAGAACAGAGGAGATTTGCATGATACGGGAGTCAAAACCTTCGGGAGGTTATATAATGAATTTTTACCGACCAAAATATGTATCGTGCAATAAAACGGAGTCCGGAAGGCACACGAGGTGCTCACGAGGTAGGAGGGCGCGCCCACCACCCTCGTGGGGCCCTCGTGTCCTTCCCGGACTGCTACTTATTTTTCTATTTTTCTAAATATTCCAAAATGGAGAAATATTGCCTTAAAATTGTTTTGGAGTCGGTTTACTTACCGTACCACATACCTATTCCTTTTCGGAGTATGAAACGTTCCGGAAAGTGTCCCTTATGTATTCCTCCGGGGTTACAGTTTCAATAATATTGGTTTCAACATTTATGGGATTACCTGAGATATAATGTTTGATTCTTTGACCGTTTACCACCTTCGGATTTGTGCCTTTGAAGTTGTTGATCTTTATGGCACCGGAACGATAGACCTCTTCGATAACATAGGGGCCTTCCCATTTAGAGAGAAGTTTGCCTGCACAAAATCTTAAACAAGAGTTGTATAGCAATACATAATCACCTACATTAAACTCACGCTTTTGTATCCTTTTGTCATGCCATCTTTTAAATTTTTATTTAGACAACTTGGCATTTTCATAAGCTTGGGGTTCTCCATTCATCAAGTGAGCTAATATCAAATAACCTCTTCTCACCGGCAAGTTTAAAATCATAGTTGAGCTCTTTAATTGCCCAATATGCCTTATGTTCTAGTTCGAGAGGTAAGTGACATGCTTTTCCATAAACCATTTTATACGGAGACATACTCATAGGATTTTTATATGCAGTTCTATAGGCCCATAATGCATCATCAAGTTTCTTGGACCAATTCTTTCTAGACCTGTTAACAGTCTTTTGCAAAATTAATTTGAGCTCTCTATTGCTCAACTCTACTTGACCACTAGACTGAGGGTGATAAGGAGATGCAATTCTACGATTAACATCATATTTAGCAAGGATTTTATGGAAAGCACCATGAATAAAGTGTGAACCACCATCAGTCATTAAATATCTAGGGACTCCAAACCTCGGGAAAATAACTTCCTTAAGCATTTTAATAGAAATGTTATGATCAGCACTACTAGTTGGAATAGCTTCTACCCACTTAGTAACGTAATCAATAGCAACTAAAATATGAGTACATCCATTAGAGGCAGGAAAAGGTCCCATATAATCAAAGCCCCAAACATCAAATGGTTTAATAACAAGTGAATAATTCATAGGCATTTCTTGACGTCTACTAATATTACCAATTCTTTGACATTCATCACAAGACAAGACAAATTTACGGGCATCCTTGAAGAGAGTAGCCCAATAAAAACCAGATTGCAATACCTTATGTGCAGTTCTATCTCCAGCATGGTGTCCTCCATAAGCCTCGGAGTGACACTTGCGTAGGATCTGTTCCTGTTCGTGATCAGGTATACAACATCTAATAACACCATCTACTCCTTCTTTATAAAGATGTGGGCCATCCCAAAAGTAATGCCTGAAATCATAGAAAAACTTTTTCTTTTGCTGGTATGTGAAGCTAGGTGGTATAAACTTAGCAACAATATAATTAGCATAATCAGCATACCATGGAGTACTACGAGAAGTACTTATAACACTTAATTGTTCATCAGGAAAGCTATCATTAATAGGTAGTGGGTCATCAAGAACATTCTCTAACCTAGACAAGTTGTTTGCAACGGGGTTCTCAGCTCCCTTTGTATCAACAATATGAAAATCAAATTCTTGTAGCAGGAGAACCCATCTGATGAGTCTAGGTTTAGCATCTTTCTTTTCCATAAGATATTTAATAGCAGCATGATCAGTGTGAATAGTTACTTTAGAATCAACAATATAAGGTCTGAACTTATCACAAGTGAATACAACTGCTAAGAGTTCTTTTTCAGTAGTAGCATAATATCTTTGAGCATTGTCTAGAGTCTTACTAGCATAGTGAATAACATTTAATTTCGTATCAACTCTTTGCCATAGGACATCACCTACAGCATAATCACTAGCATCACACATAATTTCAAAGGGTAGGTTCCAATCAGGTGGCTGAACAACAGGTGCAGAGCCTAATGCTTTCTTAAGTATTCCAAATGCTTGTACACAATCATCATCAAAGACAAATGGTATATATTTTTGTAATAAATTAGTCAGAGGCCGAAATTTTTTTGAGAAGTCCTTAATGAACCTCCTATAAAATCCAGCGTGACCAAGGAAACTTCTTATACCTTTGATGTCCTTGGGACATGGCATCTTTTCAATAGCATCAACCTTAGCTTTATCAGCTTCAATACCTCTTTCAGAAACTCTGTGCCCCAAGACAATACCTTCATTAACCATAAAGTGGCTCTTTTCCCAATTCAAGACAAGATTAGTTTCTTCACATCTCTGCAAAACTCGATCAAGATTGCTCAAGCAATCATCAAAAGAGGAACCATAGATGGAAAAGTCGTCCATGAAAACCTCACAAATCTTTTCACAAAAGTCAGAGAATATAGCCATCATGCATCTTTGAAAGGTAGCAGGTGCATTACATAAACCAAAAGGCATACGTCTATAAGCAAAAGTACCAAAAGGGTATGTAAAAGTAGTCTTTGATTGATCTCTAGCCGACAGAGGTATTTGAGAGAAACTAGAATAACCATCTAGAAAGTCGTAATGTGTATGTTTGCATAATCTTTCTAGCATTTGATCAATAAAAGGTAAGGGGTAATGATCTTTCTTAGTAGCCTTATTTAATTTGCGGGAGATCAATTACCATCCTATAACCTGTGATAATTCTTTGTGGAATCAATTCATCTCTATCATTAGGAACAATAGTGATACCTCCCTTCTTAGGGACACAATGGACAAGACTTACCCACTGACTATCAGCAACGGGATAGATTATACCTGCCTCGAGAAGCTTCAGTATTTCTTTTCTTACCACTTATTTCATTTTAGGATTCAGACGTCGTTGAGGATCACGAACTGGTTTGGCGTCCGCCTCCAAATTTATTTTATGTTGACATAGAGTGGGACTAATGCCCTTAAGATCATCAAGAGTATATCCAATAGCAGCACCGTGCTTCTTCAGAGTTTTTAGCAATCTTTCTTCTTCATGCTCTGAAAGGTTAGCACTAATAATAACAGAATATATCTTCTTTTCATCAAGATAAGCATATTTAAGATTATCAGGCAATGGTTTAAGCTCAAACACGGGATCGCCCTTGGGTGGAGGAGGATCCCCTAAAATTTCAACAGGCAAATTGTGTTGCAGAATAGGTTCCTCTTTAAAGAATACTTCATGTATTTCCCTTCTTTCATTCATGAACATATCATTTTCATGGTCTAGCAAACAGTGTTCTAAAGGATAACTAGGAGGTACAGCAATAGAAGCAAGACCAATAATTTCATCCTTACTAGGTAATTCTTCATCACGATGTTGTTTACTAAATTTAGAGAAATTAAACTCATGAACCATATCATCCAAGCCAATAGTAACAACATTCTTTTCGCAATCTATCCGAGCATTAACAGTGTTCAAGAAGGGTCTACCAAATATAATGGGACAAAAGCTATCTTGCGGAGAAGTAAGAACAAGAAAATCAGCAGGATATTTAGTTTTCCCACACAAGACTTCAACATCTCTAACAATTCCCATCGCTGAAATAGTATCTCTATTGGCAAGTTTAATTGTGACATCAATATCTTCTAACTCAGCAGGTGCAATTTCATGCTTGATTTCTTTATACAAGTCATAATGTATAACACTAGCACTAGCACCCATATCACATAAGCCATGATAACAATGATCTCCTATTTTAACAGAAATAATAGGCACGCCTACCACAGGTCTATGTTTATCACAAGGCTTAGCAATTCTAGTAGTTTCACCATCGAACTGAATAACGTGCCTATCAATATTATCAGACAAGAGATCTTTAACAAGAGCAATATTAGGTTCTACTTTAACTTGCTTAGGAGGTGTATAAGTTCTAATATTGCTTTTACGAACAACAGTTGAAGCTTTAGCATGATCCTTTACTCTAACAGGGAAAGGTGGTTTCTCAACAGACGAAGTAGGAACAATAGGATCATTATAAGTGACAGTCTTTTCTTCAACTTTAATAGGTGCAACTACTTTTACTTCTATGGGAGGATGATATTTAAACCACTTCTCCTTAGGGAGATCAACATAAGTAGCAAAAGATTCACAGAAAGAAGCTACTATCTCAGGGTCAAGTCCATATTTAGTGCTAAACTTACAGAAAATATCGGTGTCCATAAAAGATTTAACACAATCAAACTTAGGTGTCGTACCTGACTCCTTACCTTCGTCGAGGTCCCAATCTTCAGAGTTGCATTTAATTCTATCCAATAAATTCCATTTAAATTCAATAGTCTTGATCATAAAAGAGCCAGCACAAGAAGTATCGAGCATGGTCCGATTGTTTTCAGAAAGCCGAGCATAAAAACTTTGCATAATTATTTCTCTCGAGAGCTCATGATTGGGGCATGAATATAACATTGATTTAAGCCTCCCCCAAGCTTGAGCGATGCTTTCTCCTTCGCGAGGCCAGAAATTATATCTATAATTGTGATCACGATGAACAAGATGCATAGGGTAATACTTTTGATGAAATTCCAACTTCAATCTTTTATAGTTCCATGATCTCATATCATCACATAGCCTATACCATATCAATGCATCTCCCTTCAAAGATAAAGGGAAGACCTTCTTCTTAGCAACATCATCGGGTATACCTGCAAGCTTAAATAATCCACAAACTTCATCCACATATATTAAGTGCTCATCAGGATGCTTTGTTCCATCTCCTGTAAAAGGGTTAGCTAGCAGTTTTTCCATCATACCCAAAGGGAATTCAAAAGGAGTTTCATTTTGAATAGGTTCAGTAGGTTGAGGAGCAACTCTTTGCTCTACTGGACGGGGTGAAGATACCCCGAACAAGCCCCTCAGAGAATTACTTTCCATAGTAACAAGTGACAGTAAATTTCAGCACACTATATAAATTTTTCCTTACCAAATTCCACCTACCAAAGGCGCTACACTCCCCAGCAACGGCGCCAGAAAAGAGTCTTGATGACCCACAAGTATAGGGGATATATCGTAGTCCTTTCGGTAAGTAAGATTGTCGAGCCCAACGAGGAGCAGAAGGAAATCATAAGCGGTTTTCAGCAAGGTATTCTCTGCAAGTACTGAAATAAGTGGTAACAGATAGTTTTGTGACAAGATAAATGATAACGAGCAACAAGTAACAAACGTAAATAAAGTGCAGCAAGATGGCCCAATCCTTTTGTAGCAAAGGACAAGCTGGAACAAACTCTTATAATAGGAAAAGCGCTCCCGAGGACACATGGGAATATCATCAAGCTAGTTTTCATCATGTTCATATGATTCGCGTTCGGTACTTTGATAATTTGATATGTGGGTGGACCGGTGCTTGGGTGCTGTTCTTACTTGAACAAGCATCCCACTTATGATTAACCTCTATCGCAAGCATCCGCAACTACAACAAAAGTATTAAGGTAAACCTAACCATAGCATCAAACATATGGATCCAAATCAGCCCCTTACGAAGCAAGGCATAAACTAGGGTTTAAGCTTCTGTCACTCTAGCAACCCATCATCTACTTATTACTTCCCAATGCCTTCCTCTAGGCCCAAATAATGGTGAAGTGTTATGTAGTCGACGTTCACATAACACCACTAGAGGCTAGACAACATACATCTTATCAAAATATCAAACGAATACCAAATTCACATGACTACTAATAGCAAGACTTGTCCCTTGTCCTCAGGAACAAACGTAATTACTCACAAAGCATATTCATGTTCATAATCAGAGGTGTAATAATATGCATATAGGATCTGAATATATGATCTTCCACCAAATAAACCAACTAGAATCAACTACAAGGAGTAATCAACACTACTAGCAACCTACTAGCACCAATCCCGGGCTTTGAGACAAGAATTAGATACAAGAGATGAACTAGGGTTTGGAGATGAGATGGTGCTGGTGAAGATGTTGATGGAGATTGCCCTCTCCCGATGAGAGGAGCGTTGGTGATGACGATGGTGATGATTTCCCCCTCCCGGAGGGAAGTATCCCCGGCAGAACAGCTCTGCGCGAGCTCTAGATTGGTTCCGCCTCGTGGCGGCGGAGTTTCATCCCGAAAGGTTGCTTATAGTTTTTTTCTCATCGAAAGACTTCATATAGGAGAAGATGGACGTCAGAGACCCACCAGGGGGCCCACGAGGTAGGGGGCGCGCCCTAGGAGAGGGGGGGCGCCCCCCACCCTCATGAGCAGGGTGTGGGCCCCCTGGCCTTCATCTTTGGTGAGGATTTTTCTTTATTTATTTTAAGATGTTCTGTGGAGTTTCAGGACTTTTGGAGTTGCGCAGAATTGGTCTCTAATATTTGCTCCTTTTCCAGCCTAAAATTCCAGCTGTCAGCATTCTCCCTCTTCATGTAAACCTTGTAAAATAAGAGAGAATAGCCATAAGTATTGTGACATAAGTAATGCAATAAATGTCAACTCCCCCAAGCTTAGACCTCGCTTGTCCTCAAGCGAAAAGCCGATAACAATAATATGTCCTCATGTTTAGAGGTAGAGGCGTCGATACAAATAAAGTACGGACATGAAGGCATCATGATTGTTCTCATAACAGCAACATATATAGATTTTGTCATATGATTACTTATGTTCAAGTGATGATCTATTAACAATGCAAGAGTATAAATCATAAACCTTGTTGGGATCCAACAAACTATAATCTCAGCCATTGAAGCAATTGCAATTTATCATAACATCGGAAAGAGTCTATGTCAGAGCTTAAAAGCAAGTCCACATACTCAACTATCATTTAGTCCTTCATAATTGCTAACACTCACGCAATACTTGTGGTTACGGAGTTTTAATCGGACACAGAGAAAGATAGGGGCTTATAGTTTTGCCCCACAACCTTTTACCTCAAGGGTAATGTCAACAATAATGTTTCATGCTCCCCTACACCCAATTAGATATATATATATATATATATATATATATATATATATATATATATATATATCATGTTCTTTCCAACATGCTGAGCTTGCCAAAGGATAAAATGAAAAAGAAAAGGTGAAGATCACCATGACTCTTGCATAAGGTAGAAGATAATAATAAAGATAGGCCCTTCGCAGAGGGAAGCAGAGGTTGCCATGCGCTTTTATGGTTAGATGCACAAAATCTCAATGCGAAATAACGTCACTTTATATTGCCCCTTGTCATATGAACCTTTATTATGCAGTCCGTCACTTTTATTACTTCCACATCACAAGATCGTATAAAGCTTATTTCTCCCACACCAATCAATCATACATATTTAGAGCAATTTTTATTGCTTTGCACCGATGACAACTTACTTGAAGGATCTTACTCAATCCATAGGTAGATATGGTGGACTCTCATGGCAAAACTGGTTTAAGGGTATTTGGAAGCACAAGTAGTATTTCTACTTGGTGCTGAGAATTTGGCTAGCATGAGGGGGAAAGGCAAGGTCAACAAGTTAGAGGATCCATGAAAACATACTTTATCTCAGATATAAGAAAGACATAACTCATTACGTTGTCTTCCTTGTCCAACATCAACTCTTTAGCATGTCATATTTTAATGACTGCTCCCAATCATAAAAGATGTCAATGATAATATATCTATATGTGAAACCTCTCTTTCCTTATTACTTCCTATTAATTGCAACGATGACCAAGGCTATGTTTACCAAGTCCCAACAACTTTTAATCATCATACTCTTTCTATGTGAAGTCATTACTCTCAATAAGATCAATATGAAATCTTTGTTTCTTTTTATTCTTTTTATCTTTTCTTTTATTCACCCAAGATCATGGCAAAATAATCAAGCCCTTGACTCAACACTAATCTTTATTATATATAACTCACGGACTCGATTACAAAGAGATAACATAAAGCAAAACTCAAAACTAGATCATGCCATAAACTTTATTCTACTAGATCAAGATACTACTAATAAGATCGAACTAAGAAAAACGGTAAAGGTAGGGGTTGTGATTGTGATACAATACCGGGGCACCTCACCCAAGCTTGGCAGTTGCCAAGGGGAGTGCCCATACCCATGTGATTATGTCTCCTTGGTTGGTGAAGAAGGTGGAGGTGTTGTTGATGATGCAGGCTTGTCGTCCATCTTCCAAGGCATAGGCTTACCATCATAGAAGGATGATCGAATCTCTGAGATCCTCAAATCTGCAGCCAAACTCATCCTTTTGAATCTATATTCATACTCACAGTTTTGGTTTTGCAGGTCATAGATTTGGGCTTGGAGGTGCTCGATCTTCTCATGAAGCTTGAAGATGGCCTCCCCGATGTTGTCAGCATCCAACTTGTGGTTGCTAGCGAACTCCGCGATCATCATGTGGTTGGAGTTGAGTCCACGTTCCGCCATCCCTTGGCACTTGAAAACTTGTTGCTCCACTGCTTCGAGCCTCGTCTCCACGCTTCTGGTCCCCTTTGGTCCCTCTTCATCGCGGATGTGCAGCAACCCATCACGCAACTCAATGGTTTGAGGGTGTCGCAGCACCTCCGCAAGGTAAGGGTTGATGACCTTCTCGAAGAACTTGTCCTTGGAAGCACTTGGGGCCGTCATGATAACCTAGATCTATCAGAAAAACAGGTCGGAACAAGAACAGAGGAGATTTGCGTGATACGGGAGTCAAAACCTTCGGGAGGTTATATAATGAATTTTTACCGACTAAAATACGTATCGTGCAATAAAATGGAGTCCGGAAGGCACACGAGGTGCTCACGTGGTAGGAGGGCGCGCCCACCACCCTCGTGGGGCCCTCGTGTCCTTCCCGGACTGCTACTTATTTTTCTATTTTTCTAAATATTCCAAAATGGAGAAATATTGCCTTAAAATTGTTTTGGAGTCGGTTTACTTACCGTACCACATACCTATTCCTTTTCGGAGTATGAAACGTTCCGGAAAGTGTCCCTTATGTATTCCTCCGGGGTTACAGTTTCAATAATATTGGTTTCAACATTTATGGGATTACCTGAGATATAATGTTTGATTCTTTGACCGTTTATCACCTTCGGATTTGTGCCTTCGAAGTTGTTGATCTTTATGGCACCGGAACGATAGACCTCTTCGATAACATAGGGGCCTTCCCATTTAGAGAGAAGTTTGCCTGCAAAAAATCTTAAACGAGAGTTGTATAGCAATACATAATCACCTACATTAAACTCACGCTTTTGTATCCTTTTGTCATGCCATCTTTTAACTTTTTCTTTAAACAACTTAGCATTTTCATAAGCTTGGGTTCTCCATTCATCAAGTGAGCTAATATCAAATAACCTCTTCTCACCGGCAAGTTTAAAATCATAGTTGAGCTCTTTAATAGCCCAATACGCCTTATGTTCTAGTTCGAGAGGTAAGTGACATGCTTTTCCATAAACCATTTTATACGGAGACATACTCATAGGATTTTTATATGCAGTTCTATAGGCCCATAATGCATCATCAAGTTTCTTGGACCAATTCTTTCTAGACCTATTAACAGTCTTTTGCAAAATTAATTTGAGCTCTCTATTGCTCAACTCTACTTGACCACTAGACTGAGGGTGATAAGGAGATGCAATTCTACGATTAACATCATATTTAGCAAGGATTTTACAAAAAGCACCATGAATAAAGTGTGAACCACCATCAGTCATTAAATATCTAGTGACTCCAAACCTCGGGAAAATAACTTCCTTAAGCATTTTAATAGAAGTGTTATGATCAGCACTACTAGTTGGAATAGCTTCTACCCACTTAGTAATGTAATCAATAGCAACTAAAATATGAGTATATCCATTAGAGGCAGGAAAAGGTCCCATATAATCAAAGCCCCAAACATCAAATGGTTCAATAACAAGTGAATAATTCATAGGCATTTCTTGACGTCTACTAATATTACCAATTCTTTGACATTCATCACAAGACAAGACAAACTTACGGGCATCCTTGAAGAGAGTAGGCCAATAAAAACCAGATTGCAATACCTTATGTGCAGTTCTATCTCCAGCATGGTGTCCTCCATAAGCCTCGGAGTGACACTTGCGTAGGATCTATTCCTATTCATGCTCAGGTACACAACGTCTAATAACACCATCTACTCCTTCTTTATAAAGATGTGGGTCATCCCAAAAGTAATGTCTGAAATCATAGAAAAACTTTTTCTTTTGCTGGTATGTGAAGCTAGGCGGTATAAACTTAGCAACAATATAATTAGCATAATCAGCATACCATGGAGTACTACGAGAAGTACTTATAACACTTAATTGTTCATCAGGAAAGCTATCATTAATAGGTAGTGGGTCATCAAGAATATTCTCTAACCTAGACAAGTTGTCTGCAACGGGGTTCTCAGCTCCCTTTCTATCAACAATATGAAAATCAAATTCTTGTAGCAGGAGAACCCATCTGATGAGTCTAGGTTTAGCATCTTTCTTTTCCATAAGATATTTAATAGCAGCATGATCAGTGTGAATAGTTACTTTAGAATCAACAATATAAGGTCTGAACTTATCACAAGCGAATACAACTGCTAAGAGTTCTTTTTCAGTAGTAGCATAATATCTTTGAGCATTGTCTAGAGTCTTACTAGCATAGTGAATAACATTTAATTTCGTATCAACTCTTTGCCATAGGACAGCACCTACAGCATAATCACTAGCATCACACATAATTTCAAAGGGTAGGTTCCAATCAGGTGGCTGAAAAACAGGTGCAGAGACTAATGCTTTCTTAAGTATTTCAAATGCTTCTACACAATCATCATCAAAGACAAATGGTATATCTTTTTGTAATAAATTAGTCAGAGGCCGAGAAATTTTTGAGAAGTCCTTAATGAACCCCCTATAAAATCCAGCGTGACCAAGGAAACTTCTTATACCTTTGATGTCCTTGGGACATGGCATCTTTTCAATAGCATCAACCTTGGCTTTATCAACTTCAATACCTCTTTCAGAAACTTTGTGCCCCAAGACAATACCTTCATTAACCATAAAGTGGCACTTTTCCCAATTCAAGACAAGATTAGTTTCTTCACATCTCTGCAAAACTCGATCAAGATTGCTCAAGCAATCATCAAAAGAGGAACCATAGACGGAAAAGTCGTCCATGAAAACCTCACAAATCTTTTCACAAAAGTCAGAGAGTATAGCCATCATGCATCTTTGAAAGTTATCAGGTGCATTACATAAACCAAAAGGCATACGTCTATAAGCAAAAGTACCAAAAGGGCATGTAAAAGTAGTCTTTGATTGATCTCTAGCCGACACGGGTATTTGAGAGAAACCAGAATAACCATCTAGAAAGCAGTAATGTGTATGTTTGCATAATCTTTCTAGCATTTGATCAATAAAAGGTAAGGGGTAATGATCTTTCTTAGTAGCCTTATTTAATTTGTGGAAATCAATTACTATCCTATAACCTGTGATAATTCTTTGTGGAATCAATTCACCTCTATCATTAGGAACAACAGTGATACCTCCCTTCTTAGGGACACAATGGACAGGACTTACCCACTGACTATCAGCAATGAGATAGATTATACCTGCCTCCAGAAGCTTGAGTATTTCTTTTCTTACCACTTCTTTCATTTTAGGATTCAGACGTCGTTGAGGATCACGAACTGGTTTGGCGTCCGCCTCCAAATTTATTTTATGTTGACATAGAGTGGGACTAATGCCCTTAAGATCATCAAGAGTATATCCAATAGCAGCACGGTGCTTCTTCAGAGTTTTCAACAATCTTTCTTCTTCATGCTCTGAAAGGTTAGCACTAATAATAACAGGATATATCTTCTTTTCATCAAGATAAGCATATTTAAGATTATCAGGCAACGGTTTAAGCTCAAACACGGGATCACCCTTGGGTGGAGGAGGATCCCCTAAAATTTCAACAGGCAAATTGTGTTGCAGAATAGGTTCCTGTTTAAAGAATACTTCATCTATTTCCCTTCTTTCATTCATGAACATATCATTTTCATGGTCTAGCAAATAGTGTTCTAAAGGATCACTAGGAGGTACGGCAATAGAAGCAAGACCAATAATTTCATCCTTACTAGGTAATTCTTCCTCACGATGTTGTTTACTAAATTTAGAGAAATTAAACTCATGAACCATATCATCCAAGCCAATAGTAACAACATTCTTTTCGCAATCTATCCGAGCATTAACAGTGTTCAAGAAGGGTCTACCAAATATAATGGGACAAAAGCTATCTTGCGGAGAAGTAAGAACAAGAAAATCAGCAGGATATTTAGTTTTCCCACACAAGACTTCAACATCTCTAACAATTCCCATTGGTGAAATAGTATCTCTATTGGCAAGTTTAATTGTGACATCAATATCTTCTAACTCAGCAGGTGCAATTTCATGCTTGATTTCTTTATACAAGTCATAAGGTATAACACTAGCACTAGCACCCATATCACATAAGCCATGATAACAATGATCTCCTATTTTAACAGAAATAACAGGCACGCCTACCACAGGTCTATGTTTATCTTTATCACAAGGCTTAGCAATTCTAGCAGTTTCACCATCGAACTGAATAACGTGCCTATCAATATTATCAGACAAGAGATCTTTAACAAGAGCAATATTAGGTTCTACTTTAACTTGCTCAGGAGGTGTATAAGTTCTAATATTGCTTTTACGAACAACAGTTGAAGCTTTAGCATGATCCTTTACTCTAACAGGGAAAGGTGGTTTCTCAACATAAGAAGTAGGAACAATAGGATCATTATAAGTGACAGTCTTTTCTTCAACTTTAATAGGTGCAGCTACTTTTACTTCTATGGGAGGATGATATTTAAACCACTTCTCCTTAGGGAGATCAACATAAGTAGCAAAAGATTCACAGAAAGAAGCTACTATCTCAGAGTCAAGTCCATATTTAGTGCTAAACTTACGGAAAATATCGGTGTCCATAAAAGATTTAACACAATCAAACTTAGGTGTCATACCTGACTCCTTACCTTCGTCGAGGTCCCAATCTTCAGAGTTGCGTTTAATTCTATCCAATAAATTCCATTTAAATTCAATAGTCTTCATCATAAAAGAGCCAGCACAAGAAGTATCGAGCATGGTGCGATTGTTTTCAGAAAGCCGAGCATAAAAACTTTGCATAATTATTTCTCTCGAGAGCTCATGATTGGGGCATGAATATAACATTGATTTAAGCCTCCCCCAAGCTTGAGCGATGCTTTCTCCTTCGCGATGCCAGAAATTATATATATAATTGCTATCACGATGAACAAGATGCATAGGGTAATACTTTTGATGAAATTCCAACTTCAATCTTTTATAGTTCCATGATCTCATATCATCACATAGCCTATACCATATCAATGCGTCTCCCTTCAAAGATAAAGGGAAGACCTTCTTCTTAGCAACATCATCGGGTATACCTGCAAGCTTAAATAATCCACAAACTTCATCCACATATATTAAGTGCTCATCAGGATGCTTTGTTCCATCTCCTGTAAAAGGGTTAGCTAGCAGTTTTTCCATCATACCCGAAGGGAATTCAAAAGGAGTTTCATTTTCAATAGGTTCAGTAGGTTGAGGAGCAACTCTTTGCTCTACTGGACGGGGTGAAGATACCCCGAACAAGCCCCTCAGAGAATTACTTTCCATAGTAACAAGTGACAGTAAATTTTAGCACACTATATAAATTTTTCCTTACCAAATTCCACCTACCAAAGGCGCTACACCCCCCGGTAACGGCGCCAGAAAAGAGTCTTGATGACCCACAAGTATAGGGGATCTATCGTAGTCCTTTCGATAAGTAAGAGTGTCGAACCCAACGAGGAGCAGAAGGAAATGATAAGCGGTTTTCAGCAAGGTATTCGCTGCAAGTACTGAAATAAGTGGTAACAGATAGTTTTGTGACAAGATAAATGATAACGAGCAACAAGTAACAAAATTAAATAAAGTGTAGCAAGATGGCCCAATCCTTTTGTAGCAAAGGACAAGCCGGAACAAACTCTTATAATAGGAAAAGCGCTCCCGAGGACACATGGGAATATCATCAAGCTAGTTTTCATCACGTTCATATGATTCGCGTTCGGTACTTTGATAATTTGATATGTGGGTGGACCGGTGCTTGGGTGTTGTTCTTACTTGAACAAGCATCCCACTTATGATTAACCTCTATTGCAAGCATCTACAACTACAACAAAAGTATTAAGGTAAACCTAACCATAGCATGAAACATATGGATCCAAATCAGCCCCTTACGAAGCAACGCATAAACTAGGGTTTAAGCTTCTGTCACTCTAGCAACCCATCATCTACTTATTACTTCCCAATGCCTTCCTCTAGGCCCAAATAATGGTGAAGTGTTATGTAGTCGACGTTCACATAACACCACTAGAGGCTAGACAACATACATCTTATCAAAATATCAAACGAATACCAAATTCACATGACTACTAATAGCAAGACTTCTCCCTTGTCCTCAGGAACAAACGTAATTACTCACAAAGCATATTCATGTTCATAATCAGAGGGGTAATAATATGCATATAGGATCTGAACATATGATCTTCCACCAAATAAACCAACTAGCATCAACTACAAGGAGTAATCAACACTACTAGCAACCTACTAGCACCAATCCCGGCTTTGAGACAAGAATTGGATACAAGAGATGAACTAGGATTTGGAGATGAGATGGTGCTGGTGAAGATGTTGATGGAGATTGCCCTCTCCCGATGAGAGGAGCGTTGGTGATGACGATGGTGATGATTTCCCCCTCCCAGAGGGAAGTATCCCCGGCAGAACAGCTCTGCCGGAGCTCTAGATTGGTTCCGCCAAGGTTCCGCCTCGTGGCGGCGGAGTTTCATCCCGAAAGGTTGCTTCTGGTTTTTTCTCATCGAAAGACTTCATATAGGAGAAGATGGACGTCGGAGACCCACCATGGGGCCCACGAGGTAGGGGGCGCGCCCTAGGAGGGGGGCACGCCCCCACCCTCGTGAGCAGGGTGTGGGCCCCCTGGCCTTCATCTTTGGCGAGGATTTTTCTTTATTTATTTTAAGATGTTCCGTGGAGTTTTAGGACTTTTGGAGTTGCACAGAATAGGTCTCTAATATTTGCTCCTTTTCCAGCCAGAATTCCAGCTGCCGGCATTCTCCCTCTTCATGTAAACCTTGTAAAATAAGAGAGAATAGCCATAAGTATTGTGACATAAAGTGAAATAACAGCCCATAATGCAATAAATATCGATATAAAAGCATGATGCAAAATGGACGTATCAAGCCACCGCGAAGCTCCACTGAAGTGCCAGAGCTGCTCGGAAGCGTCGCCGGAGCTACAATGAAGCTTCGCCGGCGGCGGCGTCGGTTCTGCATTTGAAGTTTCTCTACGGCGCGTGGTGTTGCCATGGAGCAGCACCCTGGAAGCTCCTGATGCTGCGATGCAGCAGTCGCCGACGGCTCCAGTGCCGAGATGTCGCAGGCAGAGGTCCCGCGGCGGGAGGTGTTGTGTTATGCCGTTTTTTCAAAGGAAGCATCATGTCTAGATTTAATGAAGATGGAATCAAGAGGCTGTAATCAATCGTAGGTGGGCAAATTGGACGGCTAGTTAGGCGGCTGATCTTTTGCAAAGATCAGCCAGTTGATTTGTAGTAGCCGCCATATTATTATTATTTTGAGTAAATAATAGATATCTTTTTAGGGGAGAGTAAAAAAGAGGCAGTGTATAATGTCAAAAGAAGAAGTTTTCCTTTTTTGAGGGGTGAAAAAACTTTTATTCATCACCAAATTTCACATGATGTGGGATACAACGAGGGTCATGGGGGTGCCAAACCAGACATGGCGTCCCAAACCCGAAAGAGAAAAACGAGCTAATCTATGTGCTTCATAATTAACAGCACGTCCCTCGAAAATGAAATCAAAATTAAATAACAAGGCTTTTGCCCTAATCTCATCAATGATTGCCCCATGAGCCCCTAGGGTTCCTTTAGAGATGTCGGACACCACTTGCTTACAGTCGCTGGAGATGACACAGTTCGTCGGGTTTAGATCCTCCGCAAGGGCTAACGCCTCCCTGCATGATACTGCCTCCAACGTGGTTGGGTTGCTCACGCCATAAACGACCAGCGCCGAGCTACCCAGATAATTTCCTCTGTCATCCCTGCAGATAGCTGCTGCAGCTCCACCTCGCTCATGCCTGACAGCAGCATCCACATGGATCTTGGCATAACCCTGTGGTGGAGCCTTGGCTCTTGGCCGGGAAGATGTAGAAGGTATATTTGCCCGATCTGCTACAGGATTTTGCTGATCTGCTACTAGTTGTAGATCATCGATGATTCTACGTATGAATGCTTGAGTAGATTGTGGACTCTGGAAAATCCCTTCATGTATTGCTTTCCTACTAGCTGACCAGATGGCCCATAATGTGACCGATAGCAGCACAAACATGCCATGCTCAACTCCTTCAATGTAAATAGCCTGTGCTTGGAAGAAGGCTCCGTCACCATCGTCATTTTATGTGCAAGCTCGTCATCACTCAACGCCTAGACGCATCTTGATGCAGCACATTCCACTAAGGAGTGCCTCCATGAATCTGGTGCTCCACACAATCCGCAGCTAGTCGAGTCAGCCATGTGTCAGTGTGCTCTTATGTCATTTGTTGGCAAGGAATGTTTTGAAAGTCGCCAGACAAACATTCTAACCTTTGCCGGGACACTCGTTTTCCATAGAGATTTCCAAGCGCCTTCCTCAACGTTTGTACTTGAAGAGCCGGAGTTGCCATCGAGCCAAGCCTCTCTCCGTTGCTTAGTGGCCACTAGCATTATGTATGCTGATTTTACTAAAAACCTCCATGCTTCTCGTAATGCCAGCTCCAGAAGTCAGGCAAATTGCGGGTGCATAGGGGATGCCCAATATCACTCGAGTGTCCATTGGCAAGAAGGTCGCTTCAACTTTGGCACGTCCCATGACGCGGATGTGTGGTCGATGAGCTTTGACACTATGGACGGCGGGTTCGCTGTCACGCACCCATACGTCCATAGCATCTCCTCCCGTGGTATCCAGTTGTCCCGCCATATGTGTGTTGTCTCTCCGTTTCCGATCCGTATGATCTGCCTTCGACTATAGCTCTCCAGACTTGGCTAGGGTGACCGCCAAGAGTGGCTTGGAGAATGTCAGACTGTAGATAGTAGATGCTTCTTAAAAGTCTGGCACATAGAGTCTCGGGGTGCTGCAACTACCTCCACGCTTGCCTAGCTAGCATGGCAAGGTTGAACAATTCAAAGTCCTTGAAACCTAGACTTCCCATCCCTTTTGGTTGTTTCATTGTTTGCCAAGAAACCCAATGTGGTTTTCTTTTTCCGTCCTTGCTGCCCCACCAAAACTTCCTTATCAACATACTCAGATGTTCACATAGGCCCCTAGGTAGTTTGAAACATGACATGGAGAAGACATGCACTACTTGAGCCATTGACTTGACTAGAACCTCCTTGCCAGCTGATGACATGCTGTTTTCAATCCATCCCTGCACCTTGCTCCACAATCGGTCTTTTAAATACTTAAAGGCACCATTTTTTGAATTTCCAATATCTGATGGCATCCCCAGGTATTTGTCATTAAGAGTTTCATTGGGAACATTTAACAAAGCTTTTATCTCACCCTTAAGCTCTCGAGAACCCCCTTACTGAAGAAGATCGAGGATTTTGAGTAGTTAATTCGTTGCCCTGTCGCCTGACAATAGGTATTCAGAACTTGGTTGACCTCAGTAGCACCCACACTATTGGCCTTGAAGAACAGCAGGCTGCCATCTGCAAATAGGAGATGATTCACTAGTGGCGCCGTAGGTGCAACCTGTAAACCATGCAAATTGGATGACTCTTCTCTGGATTTCAAAAGGCACGAAAGGCCCTCTACTGCCAACAAAAACAAGTATGGAGATATTGGGTCCCCTGTCTGATCCTCTCGAGGGTATAAACTCTTGCAATTTCTTCCCATTGAAAAGCACAGAAAACTTCACTGTGGTAACTAGGCTCATCACTATATCCACCCACCTATCAGTGAAGCCCAACTTAAGCATTATAGCCCTCAAGTACTCCCACTCGACCCTGTCATAGACTTTCGTCATGTCAAGCTTCAAGGCACATGACTGATGCTTTTTGGCTTTGTTCCTTTTCATAAAGTGCAAACACTCATAAGCTGTGATGATGTTGTCAGTTATCAATCTGCCCGGGACAAAAGCCGACTGCTCCTCAGAAATAATGTCAGGTAAGACTGATTTGAGCCTGTTAGCTATTACCTTCGACGCTATCTTGTACAAGACATTGAATAAGCTAATGGGACAAAACCGGGACAATAGTGTAGGGTTTTTTACCTTGGGGATCAATACCAGCACCGTTTCATTGATGCATTTGGCTGACTCAGTGCCCTCCACTATTTTCAGTACCACCTTTGTAACGTCATCACCACATATTTCCCAATGACGCTGGAAAAAATATGCTGGGTATCCATCAGGGCCTGGAGCTTTGATAGGGAACATTTGGAATAGTGCGGTCTTGACTTCATCTCAACTGTACAGGGCGTTCAGTGTGTCGTTCATGGCCTGAGTGACTTTGCATGGAACAATATCAAGGTCCTCCCTCATATTAGTAACCCCCTCCGAGGTGTACAGGTTCTCGTAAAAGGAAGTTGCCAATGCCTCCATCTCAGCTAGATTTTCTGTCATTCGACCGTCTGGTCGCTGTAGCATTTTAATTTGATTTTTTTCTCCTTCTCCTACTAGCCCGCACATGAAAAAGATATGTGTTCTTGTCCCCATGCACAAGCCACTCCAACCTGGCCCTTTGCCGCCACAGCATCTCCTCGCGGTGGTAAAGCTCAGTCAAGCGGTCAACCACCTTATTTTCCAAATGATTAGGACCCGATCTGCCTTGGATTTGCCGTAACTCTTGTAGCTGGTTTTTTAATTGAGAGATTTCCTACCTGACATTACCGAAATGTGTGCGGTCCCAATACGACAAGTCGCCCACCAGTGACTGTAGCCTGCCCTGTAGTGCACTGACAGAATCTGCGGTCTCTCCTACCCATGTTGTCTGCACAACTGCCGGCAAAGTCTCATCCCTCTCCCAACATATTTTGTATTTAAAAGGTCGTGGGACCCTTCTGCATGTATGCACGTCGCTGTATTGCACTAGCAGTAGTACGTGGTCTGTAGCTGCCGTGGTCAAATGCTGAAGCTCTGCCCCTGGAAAGGCAATGGACCAAGCTGGGTTGGCTACTCCCCTATCCAATCTGACCCTTGTAAAAGTGCCTCCTGTCACCCTTTTTACAGACGGCCAACTCGTCCCTGAGTAGCCAATGTCAGACAGGCCGCATGTATCTAGTGCATCTCGGAACAAATCCATCTGAGCTTGGCTTCGGTTCCCCACACCATCATGTTCGTGTGCATGGATTTCTTCATTAAAATCACCCACCACCAACCAGGGCATTGAGTTGGTTCATTCAATACCATGGAGCATGTCCCATGTTCTATAATGTTCATTTGTTCTTGCCTCTCCGTAGACGAAAGTTACCCTAGTCTGAATGTCCATCATCTCATCAACTATAACATCAATATGATACTATGAGTAACCCACAACCTCAAGCTTTATTTCTTCATTCCAAAAAAAAACTAGCCCTCCACTTCTACCAGAACTGCTTACAGCAAAGCTTTTATTGTAGCCTAAAGAACCAACCAAGTTTTCAACTCTAGAACCCTCTATTTGTGTTTCAAGGATACATGTGATAGAGGGGGCATGTTGCCTCGTGAGATCACAAAGCTCACGAACTGTCGCGGGTTTGCCAGCCCCGCGACAGTTCCAACACAAAAGATTCATTGCGCTAGGCGCGACCCCGCGTGGGAGCCCGCCAAACGCGCATCATCAATGTTCAGAACTAGGTTCTTCACCATGGTGTTGTCGCTCAAGGGTAGAGTCATCTTGGTCCTCTTTGGTTCTTGCTTCGACGGAGAGCTAGTTGAAGGCTCTGGTGGAGGTGGCAAAAGTAACGGATTGCTTGCAAGCGTAGTGGATGTAGACCTTTTTAGTACTGCACCCCTCTTCTTGTTGTTTTCTGCTTCCTCCATAGAAACATCTCCTGCATGATCTTCCGGTTTCTGGTCCTGCCAGTCCCGCTGGTTCCTCTATGATGCCCCGTGTCCACGCCCACGGCCGCTTCCCTGACGTCCACGTCCTCTTCCCTCTCCTGGCCCCCGTCTCGGGCCTCTGAACCAAGACACCCTCAGGTTTTTGAAAACCAGGGCTTGAGGTGGATGAATGCCGTCACCATGTTCCTTGAATTGATGACCTAGATGGCGACACACAGCACACCAATCAGTCAATCTTTCGTATTTAACCAAGAAAAATTTCCTCTTGCTTTCCTTCACCACCGAGACAGCATTCTTGAGAGGTTTATGGACATTTATCTTCACCCTGACACGCACAAAGTTACCCTCAAAATCTTGGGACTTCGGCTCAGCATATATGAGTTCACCGATTTTTCCAGCCAGTGCTTTCACCATCGGGAAGTAACCATCAGGCAGGTCGTATATCTAGACCCACATATCCAGCATATCCAAGTTAACTTTTGATGGCTTTGTGAATCCATCATACTCGTCCAGAACAACCGCATTGCCCTTGAAAGTCCATGGACCCTCCGCCATGACACGCTCCCAATCGCCCAAACACGAAAACCGCATCGTGTATAGATTGCTCTCAAGCGGGCAGATTTTCACTTCCTGGGCCAGATCCCATGCAGCCCTCATGTTGCGGAAGAACCAATACTGGTTGTATTCTTTTGGAGTATGAACCCTTGCAACGGCCATCCACCTGACAGTCGCATCTGCTGGGACCTGTTGATCCTCGAAGACCACGTCATTTAGGTCATCTTCCGTTAAACCCAGATTCTTCATCATCTCCTCAACATCATTTGTTCCCGAGCCCGTGCCTGAAGCCGAACTTGCCATCAATGCAAAACCTTAACCCGACGAAACAAGAGAAATCACCGGGCGGAGAGACCCTAGCTACCCTCTTACACCCCAAAAACCCTAGCTAGTCCGAGACCGGGCAGCGATGCGAGATCGCCCCGTGTTCAGTCCAAGTCCGGCCAGGGATCAGGGGTAAGATCGGCGAGGGGAGAGGTAGATCTCAACGGCGGCTCCCAGAGTCGCCGAGAGGATGGCTAACCCTAACGCGAGGGGAGATTTTTTTTTATTTGATGATAAAAGAAGAAGTTTTCCTATCAGGGACGGGGCGGCGATTGGGCTTTCGGATTCAATAGGCGGGCTGGCCAGAGAAGCCCAACCCCGAAGTGCCAAACCCCCAACCTGGCCTCATCCCCAAATCCCCCACCCACAGAGAAAGCTAGTACGGAGTAAAAGTTACTCACAAAAAAAGAGAAAATTGGATATTTGCCACTTTCAATACGTGGCTTCTCAAAATTGCCACTTCCAAGATGGGCTTCGCAAAATTGCCACTTTGCTCATTGGCTCCTTGATTACCATACCACTTCCCTCCTTTTAGTGATTTTCCTTTTTCCTTTTCCATTCATAAGCAGGGAAAAAGACCAAACTGCCCCTGATTCTATACACGTACATAGTATCCACGTTCTGATTGATACTAATTGATACGAGAGCAGCGCACCGGCCGCCAAGAATATCGTTTGTGTTGCCCCTGATTCTTCTCGACGGCAGAGTGTCGCAGATGGCTTAGACCTCGCATGCCGCCGATCTTCTCGACATCCCGTGCCGCCGATCTCGTCAACGCCGTGTGCCTCCGTTCTCGTTGCCGCGTTCATGGATTGTGGACGGTATCGTATTGAGCCTTACTCTGTTCTGTTAAAAAATCTATAGCGATTGATCTCTCCTTGCATGGCTCGTTAACAAAGCACTGCATCATGTGAGTATGGAATCTGCGGAAACTACAATCGTGATTCCTAAACTGCTCCCTGCTAGGTGAAACGATAGCCTACATCCATAGTTTACATCTAATTCTGATAGCCTATATCTAAATCAAGAAAGGGTGGGAAAGGTCGTCGTTATCTGGCATCTAACTCTGGGAGCAGTACTAGGTATAGTAAGAATGCAAAAAATAAAGTGATGTGTATTCACTAAAGTAGAAAGAGCAGAGTCCTCACAACCACTAGTTCAACAGAGCCGAACCTTGAAAGACTTATTTCTTCCTGAAATCATAATGAGAGGTAAAAGTTATCCTAATTGTAAAGGCAGTAGAATTTTGAAATAGTAGAATTTTCGAATCATCATGCATCAATGAAGAAGGGAAATAGTAAACAATCTGGAGGAATTTGTGTTCAGCTACATATATGCTTTGTAAAAATCTGATCGTGACTTTTGACATGTTTATGACCGCTAACCCAAACTTGTCTTCATGTTTTCTTAATTGTTTCAAGTAGGCATGACCCAGAGGTTGTGTTGGGGAGCAGTACTGAGGATCCATCGTTACAGGTTGAGGCAACGTCAATTTCAGAAGTCGATTGGGATAACTTGCAAATAGTGGAGACACATGATGAAGAAGGTAGAATTGAACTACTGAGTGAGGATCAGTTATGTGAAATTTTGGGCTTGCAGGATGAAGAAGAGAAAAAAGGTAAGAGTGAACCAAAGGGTCGTAGAATGGTTGAGCAGGGCAGTGACAATGATGGTGCTGCCATTCCTGTTAGTGACGTCATACCAAATGAGGTAGTGATTACATATGATAAGGACCACCCAAAAATGGACCTTGGCACAATGTACCCATCAATGAAGGAATTTAGGTTAGCAGTGAGGCAATTTGCCATCAATGAGGAGTTTGATATAGGCACGGAGAAGTCGGATAAAAAGAGATTTAGAGAGTTCTGCAAGTCATGTGAGGATTGTCCTTGGAGGATTGTTGGCAGCCTACAGGATGATAAATGTACTGTAAAGGTGAAATATGGCTAACTATATAACCTCCATTCATTATTTAATTTTTGTATCTCTATGTATGTCTATTTACTATATAACTTTCCTTCATTTTTAAATTCTATATGTGCAGATCACAGTTTTAGTTGATCAACATGATTGTGTTTCAAGCAGCAGAGTGAAGACCATAACGGCATCGCAAGACTGGGTAGCTAACAAGGCTGTGAGTATCCTTAGGAGTTCACCTAATATGGGTGCTAAAGAATTACAAAAAAAGTTGCAAGAACAATACAAAGTCACGATTCTATATGACACGGTCTGGAGGGGGAAAGAAAAAGCTCTTCCAGAGGTTTATGGTAAATGGGAAGAGAGTTTTGAGATGTTATATAAATGGAAGGCTGAGGTACTGAAGAGGTCACCTAGAAGTGTTGTGGAGATTGAAGTACTAGAAATAGATGGTAATGTGTATTTTCATCAGTTTTTTTGTGCACTTAAACCATGCATTGATGGCTTTTTGGAAGGATGTAGGCCACATCTGAGTATAGATTCTACTACATTGAATGGAAGGTGGAATGGCCATTTAGCCTCAGCTACGGCAGTTGATGGTCACAATTGGATGTATCCACTTGCTTTTGGGTTCATTGCGTCTGAGACAGAAGACAATTGGACATGGTTTATGAATCAACTTAAGATGGCAATAGGAGATCCTCCACTGCTTGCAGTGTGCACAGATGCTTGCAAAGGCTTGGAGAATGCGGTGAAGAATGTGTTTCCCAATGCTGAACAAAGGGAATGTTTTTAGCATCTTATGAAGAATTTTTCAAAAAGGTTCCATTGCTTTGGAAGGATGTACCCTGCAGCAAGGGCTTATAGGGAAGATGTGTTCACTGAACATATGGCAGCAATCATTAAACAATCATATGAGGTATGAAAATGGTTGAGTCAGTACCACACTCTGAAGTGGATGAGGTGTGTCTTCAATCCAGATATCAAGTGTGACTATATCACTAATAATGTAGCAGAGGTTTTTAACAACTGGATCCGAGACATTAAGGGTTTACCTGTTGCTGAACTAGTTGATAAGATTAGAGAGATGATCATGCTTTTGTGGAGGAAGAGGAGAAGGATTGGAGAAAGGCTACCACCTGGGGATACTACCGGCAATTATGGTTCAGTTGAGAGCAAATACTAGAGGTTTGGGGCACTTAAAAGTAGTGGAATCTGCTAATTGGAGTGCAGAGGTGTGGGATAATAGCAAGAACTGTGAAAGGCATGTCATGAAGCTAAATCAGCAGACGTGTACTTGTCTTGAATGGCAGCACACTGGTAAGCCATGTCAACATGTCTTGGCCTTTGTGACATCCCAAAAGAGAGTAAACCTTGAACAATTTGTGCATGAGTACTACTCGGTGGACAGATTCAAGGCTGCTTATGGGAGAGAGATTGAGCCAATGACAGATAAATCACAATGGCCACATGTGGAGCTACCATTTGTTGTGGGGGCACCACTTGCGAAAAGAAATAAAGGAAGACAAAGGAAATTGAGGATCAAAGGATGTCTTGAAGGTGGCCACAAGAAAAAAGGTGCCAATGATGCTCCCAAGGATGATAGCACTGCTCCCACCAATTCTAAGGGAAAGAAAATGATTAGAGGGCCAGTGACTTGCAAGAAATGTGGCGAAATGGGTCATAGGCAAGCTAGTTACAAGTGTCCACTCAATGGAACCAAAAAAAGGCAAGTGTTTTTCTTTCAGTCAAAGCTTAAATTATCACATCATACCAAAAATAATTTTTTGTTGAATTGCAGGAAGAGGAAGCCTAGAAAGAACAGTACAAAAGCTAGGCCAGCTGAACCTAGCACCCCACAAAGACCTACTAGAGAACAAATATTGCGGGACAGTCCAAGCATGGTCACTAGAAGGTAAGCTGCAAATGTTCAGCAATGTCCAAACGGGGAACAAAAATACTTTATCTAAATGTGATAATATATATGTGTGCAGCCGCCTTGCTATCTTGTTGGGAGAGGGTAGTTCTTCACAAACCACTAGAACTACCCCAGAGAGGATGCCAACAGCAGCTCCACCAAAGAAGATGACCCCAAGGAGGATGCCAACAGCAGCTCCACCGAAGAAGATGACTCCAAAGAGGAAGCTACCAGTTGGATGAATGATCTGTTTGAGATGGCATTATGTCAGATGTGAACAAGTACTTTCAATATGCTTGTTATGAAGAAGTGAACTCACTAGTAGTTCTACTCAGTGTGTTGCTTATGTGAGATATGAACTCACAATTTCAATTAGCTTGGAACTCAAAATTTAAGTGACTCGTGAGATGCAACAAATTATGCCCAGTTTATGTCTCATTATTATTATTCTCATGTCGACGTACTGTGTGGATATATAGCAGATTATGCTTAGTTTTTGTCGTTTAAAGTATGGTTGTTCCAAAATTGTGGTCTGGTCAATACACTCATATTGTAGAAATTTGTGGTCTGCTGTGTGGATATAAATATCCAACATTTAGCTAGAGTACATCCTTCAAACAAAATGAGAGAATGTCAGGTACAGTCATATAACCAGCAGCACATTTGGGAACGTCTTGCATTCTGACTCAAATTCAGGACAGTTTAGAACATCTTGCATTCTGGTGAAAATTCAGGTAGGAAAATGGATACCGAAGCAACCCAGGGAACTGAAAAATAGTACTATATCATACATGTGATATACCGTCATGGTTTTAAATGCCATAAAACAATCTTGTATGAATCCTAACAGAACAATCTCGTAAGATCTAATTTCAGCAATCATCCCATCTTCTCTTATTGCTTGATCTCTCAACTTCAACACTGAAGAAGACAACATGGGGAGCAGCAGCTGCCCTCTGCTCTGCTCTTATGCGAATTCTCTGCCGCAGGACCGTGGCTGCGATGCTCGCCGACGCGCTGGGCTACGGCTTCGTCGAGGCGGACGACCACCACTCCCACGCCAACAAAGGTACTACCTGCAGTGCCATGTCTGAAGCTTCTTCACCTGAGAGCAAACTATGAACTTCTGTGTCCCTTCCCTGCCCATGTCGAACAAAACAGAGAAGATGAGCAGGGGCGTCCCACTCACGGACGAGGACCGCCTTCCGTGGCCGGAGTCGCTGCACGACGCCATCAGAGAGCGGCTGGACCACGGCGAGGACGTCGCCGTCAGCTGCTCGGCGCTGCGGCTCAAGTATCAGCCGAGTGCGGCGAGACCGGGACGAGCGGCGCGAGTACCGTGCAGGCGGCCGGACTGAGCGGCTATGGCACGCGGGCACAAGAGGGACCGGCGATAGCGGTCGGGCCGAGCGAGCGACGACGGCGACCAGGCAGGCTGCGTCAGTAGGTGCTTGTGTGGTTCGTTCTCTCCTCTGCTCGAACAAGAATACCAGATGCAGATAATCAGATCTCAGTACGTAGTATATTGTATACATAGAATCAGGGGCAGTTTGGTCGTTTCCTGTGCTTATAAATGGAAAAAGAAAAAAGAAAATCACTAAAAGGAGGAAAGTGGCATAGTAATCAAGGAGCGAACGAGCAAAGTGGCAATATTGCGAAGTTCAATGGAGAGGGCTACTCCATCAAGCTCGAGCCGGAGGTGGACCAACCGCGCACGGCGGCCCCTGCTCTCCCGCCCCCACCGCCACCACCCGCGGGTCGGGGCCCGGGGGATCAAGACAAGGACAAGCGCAAGGACAAGGATCCGGAACAAGAAGCCAGCATGGAGGAGGACGATTCCATCGATACCGCGGCCTGGGACAAGCTCGGGATCTCTGCAGCGGGCCCTGCCACGCCGGTGGAGGGGGTCGCGGGGCTGCGGGCTGCGCTGGGGTCGGGCCTGGAGGGGATGTCCATCTCGATCCCCAACCAGTACGGCTCAAACATGGGGCCGGTTTCCTCACCCCCCTTGGGCGCGGCCCCGGCTCCGGTGGAGGGTTTGGGCGGAGGCGTCTCACCGTTCGCGCTCTCCCCCAACCCCTTGCGGCTCCGTTCGGTGGGTACTCCGGGGTCCGGTGGACGTGGCTCCACCCTGAGCGGCTCGGTCAAGCCGATGAAGAAGACGGCGGTGCGCAAGGTCAGCGCGGAGGTGGTGCGCACGGTGGAATCGCTGGGGGCGCCTCCCACGCCTCGACAGTCGGTCATGGCACTGGCGGCCCCAACCTTGCCACCCGTCGCTGATCCGCTGATGCAAGAGGCGGCCAAGACGGCGACGATCGCCAACGCCAAGTGTACCAAGATGGTGCCGGCGGCTCCGGTCCGCACAAGCTCGCGCTCCAAGGGGGCCAAGGGTAACATGCCGTCGCTGCAGCGGGCGCAACTCCTCCAGGCGCAGAAGAACATGGAGATCTCAGGTAATCCTCCGCCTCGCTTCACAGTTCTTGATTCCTTTTCGGACGACCACTTGCATGAGGTGTTGGAAGCGAGCGGTGTGGTTTCTTCTGGTGAGGGGGGAGTCAGGGAGCTTATTTCGCTCGTTCGCGCCAAGGAGATGGCGCAGGCAGCGCTCGCGGCTGCTGCGGCAGCGCGTGCTGTCCAGAGGCCCGGTGAGCCCGAGGGAGGGGCCACCGCGGCTCTCTCCGTGCCCGAAGAGGGGGATCAGGCAACAGGGGTTGCCCCCCTCCCTCGCCTTGCCGTGGTAGGGTGAGGCGCGTGGCTAAGGCGGTCACCTCGCGAGGTGTCCGGCTCCGCAACCGAGTCATCTAGATGCGGGCCATCTTTTGGAACATCCATGGCTTTGGCCACGCGGGGCGTCGGACGCAACTTAAGGAGTACATGCATAGAGAGGACGTCGATATCGTGGGGCTGCAGGAAACTATCAAGGGGGATTTTCGTTTCCATGAGCTGCTTGCTATTGATCCGTTGGAGCGCTTTGAGTGGCAACACGTTCCCGCTGTTGGTCACTCCGGTGGTTTGTTGCTTGGTCTTAATCGTGCTCTATATGAGATTATTGCCTGGGATGTTGGTTCATTTTTCATCCCAGCTCATTTTAGAGTTAGGGCCACGCGACGCGAGTTGGTTGTCATTCAGGTCTATGGGCCGGCCGATCACTCGAGATCGGCGGAGTTCTTGGGAGAACTCCAAGCCAAAGTTAACTCCGTGACTGAGGCAGCGCTTCCTGTCCTGGTGGGAGGCGATTTCAACCTGATTAGGTTAGGTGCGGACAAGAGTAACAGTAACATAAACTGGCCTCGGGTGGCTATGTTTAATGCTGCGATCGCCTCGATGGCCCTCAGGGAGGTGGCTAGAACGGGCGCTCAATTCACATGGACAAAAAAGCAATTAGACCCGGTACGCTCTGTGTTGGATCGTGTGTTCATGTCTTCGGATTGGGAAATGGGTTTTCCCCTCTGCACTCTGGCCGCGGAGACTCGGATTGGGTCAGACCATGTACCTCTGGTGTACTCCTCGGGGGAGGATAGAGTACAACGTAGCCCTCGTTTTTTCTTTGAATCGGCCTGGTTAGAGGTGCCAGGCTTCGAGGAGCTCTTCAGGGAGAAGTGGAGGGTGTGCATGAGTCAAGTGGGGTCCCAGCGTGGCCCGATGGAGTTCTGGAACGCTGTCGGAGGACGACTCAGGGCAAGTCTCAAGGGATGGGGCGCTAACCTTGGGAGGTCCGACAAAGCACACAGAGCCGCCATCCTAGCAGAGATCGCAACGATTGATTCCCAGGCTGATATTCGGGACCTTTCGGAGACGGAATGGGCCCATCGATACGACCTGGAAAGTCAGGTCGAAGCGTTGTTGCGAGTAGAGGAAGAATATTGGTGTCGTCGTAGTGGCTTGAAATGGATCCTCAAAGGGGATGCTAATACCAAGTATTTCCAAGCCTACGCTAATGGCCGACGTCGTAAATGTTCTATCCTAAGGTTGCAATCGGAGCAGGGGCTTCTGTTGCGACAAGAGGACATCTCTCAGCATATTTACGAGTTCTACATTAAGTTGATGGGGACGTGCGAGGACCAGAGGGCGGGTCTGAATGCGGATGTGTGGGAAGCAGGGCAACGGGTGCTGGACTGCGAGAACGAGTGGCTGGGGATAGCGTTCCTTCCCAAAGAAATCGATGTCGCGCTGATGGGTATGAAGGCGGACACGGCCCCCGGCCCGGACGGGTGGCCGGTGGCAATGTTTAAACGGTTCTGGCCCTTACTTAGGGGCCTGATTTTCGAGATCTGCAACGGGTTTATGCGCGGGTTGGTAGATATATCACGCCTTAACTTTGGAGTGTTATCGCTCATACCAAAGGTTCAAGGGGCCGACGATATTAGGCAATTCCGCCCCATTGCGCTCATCAATGTTCCGTTTAAAATTTGTGCCAAAGCATGTGCGACTAGGTTAGTTCCGATAGCTCATCATGTGATCCATTGCAACCAATCCGCGTTCATCCGTGGTCGCAACATTCTTGAGGGCCCTCTGGCCCTTCAGGAGATTATACACGAACTTCAACGCACCAAGGAACCGGCGGTGCTGTTAAAGCTAGACTTCGAAAAGGCTTACGATCGGGTTAATTGGAATTTCCTCCGCCAGGTGCTACTCAGCCGGGGTTTCTCTGCTGTTTGGGTGCACCGCGTCATGCAGTTGGTCTCGGGAGGACAAACTGCTATTTCGGTGAACGGAGAAGTAGGGCACTTCTTCCGGAACAAGCGAGGCCTCAGGCAAGGGGATTCGTTTCCCCCCCCCCTCCTGTTCAACTTTGTAGTCGATGCGATGTCCTCAATGCTGAGGAAAGCGGCGGAGGCTGGTCATATCAAAGGGTTGGTAGGACATCTCATTCCAGGGGGAGTGACCCACTTGCAGTATGCGGATGACACGCTACTGCTATTTCGTTCGGACCTACATAGCATTGCTGCCGTCAAGGAGATTCTTCTCAGTTTTGAGCTCATGTCGGGCCTCAAAATTAACTTCCACAAATGTGAGGTGCTCTTGATGGGGATCGAGGCCGAGGAGGGACGGCGCATTGCGGATTTGCTCAACTGCAAAGTGGGCAAATTCCCGTTCACTTATCTAGGCCTCCCGGTAGACACCAAACGACCCACGATAGAGGATTGGGAGCCTCTATGCGCCAAAGTGAGGACTAGGGTCTGTCCTTGGCGGGGCAATTTTTTGTCGAAAGCGGCAAGGCTAGTGCTCACAAATTCCATCCTGTCTTCTTTGCCGATGTTTGCCATGGGGCTGTTTTTGCTTGCAGAAGGGGTCCATGCCAAGTTTGACATGCCGCGAGCCAAGTTATTTTGGGAAGGAACTGGCCCGCACCACAAATACCACATGATTAAATGGGCCTGGGTGTGTCGGCCCAAGGACTTGGGCGGTCTCGGGATCACCAATTCCAGATGGCTTAACATCGCGCTGATGTGCAAATGGATCTGGAAAATCACCCAGGGGGCCTCCGGGTTGTGGGTCGATCTCCTACGGGCTAAATATTTTCCTAATGGGAATTTTTTTGAAGGAAGGGCAAGGGGCTCACCGTTTTGGAATGATCTTCAGTTGATCAAACCAGCGTTTGCCATGGGGGCAAAATTTGCGGTTGGGAACGGCAGATCCGTGTTGGGGAACGTAGTAATTTCAAAAAAATTCCTACGCACACGCAAGATCATGGTGATGCATAGCAACGAGAGGGGAGAGTGTGATCTACGTACCCTTGTAGACCGACAGCGGAAGCGTTAGCACAACGCGGTTGATGTAGTCGTACGTCTTCATGGCCCGACCGATCAAGCACCGAAACTACGGCACCTCCGAGTTCTAGCACACGTTCAGCTCGATGACGATCCCCGGACTCCGATCCAGCAAAGTGTCGGGGAAGAGTTCCGTCAGCACGACGGCGTGGTGACGATCTTGATGTACTACCGTCGTAGGGCTTCGCCTAAGCACCGCTACAATATTATCGAGGATTATGGTGGAAGGGGGCACCGCACACGGTTAAGAATATGATCACGTGGATCAACTTGTGTGTCTAGGGGTGCCCCCTGCCCCTGTATATAAAGGAGCAGGGGAAGGTGCGGCCGGCCAGGAGGAGGGCGCGCCAGGAGGAGTCCTACTCCCACCGGGAGTAGGATTCCCCCCCTTTCCTAGTTGGAATAGGATTCGGGAGGGGGAAAGAGGAGAGAGAGAAGGAAGGGGGGCGCCGCCCCCTCTCCTTGTCCTATTCGGACTAGGGGGGAGGGGCGCGCGGCCCAGCCCTGGCCACCTCTCCTCTCTTTCACTAAAGCCCACTAAGGCCCATATACCTCCCGGGGGGTTCCGGTAACCTCCTGGTACTCCGGTAAAATCCCGATTTCACCCGGAACACTTCCGATATCCAAATATAGGCTTCCAATATATCAGTCTTTATGTCTCGACCATTTCGAGACTCCTCGTCATGTCAGTGATCACATCCGGGACTCCGAACAAACTTCAGTACATCAAAATGCATAAACTCATAATATAACTGTCATCAAAACCTTAAGCGTGCGGACCCTACGGGTTCGAGAACAATGTAGACATGACCGAGACACGTCTCCGGTCAATAACCAATAGCGGAACCTGGATGCTCATATTGGCTCCCACATATTCTACGAAGATCTTTATCGGTCAGACCGCATAACAACATACATTGTTCCCTTTGTCATCGGTATGTTACTTGCCCGAGATTCGATCGTCGGTATCTCAATACCTAGTTCAATCTCGTTACCGGCAACTATCTTTACTCGTTTCGTAATACATCATCTTGCAACTAACTCATTAGTTGTAATGCTTGCAAGGCTTATGTGATGTGCATTACCGAGAGGGCCCAGAGATACCTATCCGACAATCGGAGTGACAAATCCTAATCTCGAAATACGCCAACCCAACATTCACCTTTGGAGACACCTGTAGAGCTCCTTTATAATCACCCAGTTACGTTGTGACGTTTGGTAGCACACAAAGTGTTCCTCCGGTAAACGGGAGTTGCATAATCTCATAGTCATAGGAACATGTATAAGTCATGAAGAAAGCAATAGCAACATACTAAACGATCGGGTGCTAAGCTAATGGAATGGGTCATGTCAATCACATCATTCTCCTAATGATGTGATCCCATTAATCAAATGACAACACATGTCTATGGTTAGGAAACATAACCATCTTCGATTAACGAGCTAGTCAAGTAGAGGCATACTAGTAACGTTTGGTTTGTCTATGTATTCACACAAGTATTATGTTTCCGGTTAATACAATTCTAGCATGAATAATAAACATTTATCATGATATAAGGAAATAAATAATAACTTTATTATTGCCTCTAGGGCATATTTCCTTCAATCCGCGCGTTTCTGGACTGACCTTTGGATAGGTACTCAACCCCTTTGGATAGAATTCTGGGGTTTGTATGATATTGCCATTGACACCGCGTTATCGGTGGCGGATGCGCTTGCTGCGACGCCACCTGAGATTCAGTTCAAACGGGAACTCAACGGACCCGAGCAGGCAAGCCTCGCGGCCTTGAGGCAATTAATCGATCCGGTGGGTCTTTCGGATCAACCTGACACGGTGAGTTGGGAGCTCACTAACTCGGGGAAATTCTCGGTGAACTCCTTATACCGCAAGTTGTGTCGAGGGCCGACACAGCCCGTGATTGCAGGATTATGGAAAGCGCGGATGCCTTGGAAGATTAAACTTTTCATATGACAACTGTTTCGCGATAGGCTTTCCACCTCCTTGAACATAGCCAAACGTAATGGGCCGGCCACGGGTCCGTGTGCGTTATGTGGGGAACCGGAGGATGCCAATCATGTGTTTTTCCGGTGCCCGTTAGCAAGGTTTGCATGGAGTGCTGTCCGCACCGCGGCAGGTGTCCTTTGGGACCCGCGCTCGGCTACTGAGCTTTTCAACCTCCTTGATGCGATTAAGGGCCCAGCATATCGGGTTATATGGAGATGTGTTGGGGCACTTCTCTGGGCCTTATGACTAACTAGGAACAAGTTTACTATAGAAGGGTGCTTCCCAAATCATCCGGCTAATATCATCTTCAAATGCAACCTTCTATTGCAGCAGTGGAGTCCGTTGGAGAGGCGCAAGGATGCTGAGCTAATCAAGACCGCCCAACAACGACTGGTGCAAGTGTATGCGATGGCTAGGGAGTCATGACTTCGGTTCTTTTGTTGCTTGACGAGCCTGCGTGCTCTGTACGGGCTCTTCCCTGTAATCTCGTTTGGCGGCTTGTTTTTAGTCTCATCTGAACTTTGGTGCTCAAACCGGCAGGGTTTTTGATGTTGTATTAAGACTTGGTTTGTGGTACGCTGCCGTTGGGGCTTTATTAATTTAAAGCCGGACGCATCTGGCGTCTTCGCTCTAAGAAAAATGGCAAATAGCCAATTTTCTCAGAAAAAAAAACTAGAACGGAGTAGAAGATAGATCGATCTACGGTTTTCTTCCGCAAGGAGAGCGGCGATGGCGGAGACGCAGGAGGAAATCGATTCTTACATTGAGCTTTATTGGGCTGATAGGATGGAGGCGTTCTTGGAGGAGGAGGAAGCGGAGGAGGAGGCGGAGAGAAGGGAGAGTGGTTCCGGCGGCGAAATGAAGAAAAGGAAGACGGCGGCGGGAGTAGGCTCGAAGAAGGCGGCAGCGGCGGCGGATCCAGTGGAGGAGAGCGACAACGAAGAGGGGGCAGTGGAGTCGATCAGTCAAGCGAAATCGAATTTGTCGAGGAGAAAAAAGATCATAAACGCAAAGATTGTCAAGCTTGTGGGAGTGAAGAGCGGGGAGGGCCGTAAGCCCAAGACCATGACCGAGGACGACGTCGCGGCGGCGGCCGTGTACAGAGCCAAGGGCGAGGAAGCGTACAGGATCCAGGACCGGAAGGCGGAGCTGGATGCCGTGATCAAGTGGATCGCCACGGGAGATCCCGAAGCAATCGAGGTCTCGGACCAGTGGATGGCCGAAAACGTGGAGGCCATGAAGCTGGAGCCAAAAGACCCTACCGACTGGCCGGCCGAACGAGCCAAGGACTACCGTGAATTCTGGGATCTTCTATGGGCCGGCTCCTTCGGTAAATGGGAGGACATCAGTAAGCAAACCCAAATCTTTCCCCTATCTACCTCCTGATCAATTGCTCTTGGAAATATCTAACCAAATAGTCTTGATCGATTGACATCAATCTGCAGCGCTTATCCAACCCATGCGGTACACGGACGAGAAGCCTCCGCAAGACGTGTACCCCGTGCGAACTCTGCAGGTCTTTTCGGTCAAAGTTGCAGCCATCGCAGAGGAATTGGGGTGGCCGCTGGATGTGTTTGGTATCGTTGCCGCACGCGACTCGTTGGATCACAATCGCAACATTATCTTTCGCCGTCAAAGGGATAACTGCCAAACCATCGACAGTGAGGTTTGTATATTCGTCTCGACACTTATTTGGTGCCTATGTTACCTCTGTGAACACTATTTGTTCTGGTTTTCACATGACTTTCCCTTAAATAATGTACAAAATGTACTGGACTATTGGGAGATATATATGATGAAATTAGAGATTTAAATTCTGCTCATTGGCATGTGTTAACATCAGTGCATTTAATTTCTCTGAACTATAATTGCAAATAGTAATTCATATCAATACAGATATATAAGTCTGCGAGGGTCCGTGATATTGCTACCAAGTTACATGCATGAACTAGGTGATTATAAACCAGCCATTGTAAACCTGATTGCTACTCTGAACTAGTTCTATGAAAAAAATTGTAGTACCTATTGCCAATGGTTAGAGGGAAACATACTGAATGATCAATCCATGGATCGTTATAAAGTATGCAAGTGTAAGTGGGATGCTTTTTTTCTGCAAATTATTCTAAGTTCTTAAAGCATGTCACATAAGAAATCAACTAGATGAAATTACATGTATGCTTTTGTGTTGCTCAAAATTATTCTTTTAAGTTGATATAGTTGTTGCTTCCCTACTCTGTTTTCATGTCTGTTTACTATATCAACATACGAGTTTGAGTATAATCTCTGTGTATTTTGAATGTCAAGTTAGTGTAAATTTCTTCCAGGCCGATATAGGGGAATAGTGCCTGCAACTTTTACCCTCTCTTGACTGTTTCCCTTTGAGAAAAACTGGCCCTTGACAATGTTCCCCCACAGTGCATAAGCAGATTCTTGAGTCTATTTCCCCCCTCAGTTTGTTTTAGACCAGTTTCTTTTCTCCTGTGAAATTCTGCTTGTAAAAGTTTTAGCATTGTTTGCAATCTATTGGCAAATGAATCTCTTAATAATTGTTTTAGAGTATATGCACACCTTAACGAATATTTTTGTTTGCCTCTAAATCGTTGGCATCCTAAGTACAGTTTTCTAGCATATGTTTTGATTATGATGTTCAATGTTTGCCTCTCCTTTTGCTTCAGTGTACATATTGCTTGTTTAAATTGGTTCTTTAAACACGAGATTTTTAAAGATCTGCATGCTTGCTGACCCAACTAGAATTTATTGGTCGTTACGGTCTTGGCAACTTCTGCATTTGAGTATTTGCTAGCAACAGATATTTAATTCAAGCTCTTATTGGTAAGTTTAGCTTGATAAATATATCACTTCTCCATGGCCGCACTGTTCCTTGGTGTCAGCATAGATTGGTTATCGTTCAATCCAGTCGTTCCAGTAATTTACTTTGTAAATTTTGCATGCAGAATCGATGTCTGACACTGACAGGTCCTACCCGTGCTATTGTTGTTGTGGATCCTGTTTACTTTGAGGTTGACTTGCAAGTGAAGGGCAGAACTGAATCTGAGGATAGAGCTTTGAGCTATCTAGTTGTTAATTATCGTGAATCTGGCTGTGAATCGCACATGTTTAAACGTGTTGACACTAGCAAGCTTAGCACAGTGGAATTAACATTGGGTGACATGGCTGAATCCGTGGAGGCCACCATCAGTGTGAAAGTGGTTGATGGGGAATGGCCAGAAGGCTTCGGATGTCTAATTTCTGCCCGTACTGCCAGTATCAGTGACATGGAAATCAAGTTGCTTGCTTTTGATAAACTACCAGTTGCAGCTGATGGCACGATACAGCTTTCACGCTGTGTTTTGTCTGTCGAAGCTGATGGAATGCTGAGAGTCTCTGTCATGGCAATGGCAAATTGTCTGGAGGATCAAACTGTTGAGGGAGATTCTAAAGCATTCAAAGCCAGGGAAGCCTCCAGAAGCACGCGTATGCTTCAAGTTTGCTCTTGTAAGCTGGAGGTCACCATCGCATGGTCTCTTGTCCCGGCTATGGTCTAGGGAGGATGTAATGGCTTGGGGTGATGTGTGTTTCTGTTTAATGTTATGCAGTGAAGCTGTTATTTATGGAGTGATGTGTGTTGTTAGTGGTACCTTTATCCTGTTTAGATTAGTGCCAAGTACTATATTATATGTAACGTGGGCAGATTAAGATACATTTGACTATGTAATGTGGGCATATTAAGTATTAAGATAGACTTGACTATGTAATGTGGGCAAGTTAAGTTTGATTTGACCATGTAGGCAGATTAAGATAGACTTGACTATGTAATAATGTGGGCAAATTAAGTTACTCCCTCCGATCCATATTAATTGACGCACAATTGTTGGTATAAAAATTTGTAGTACTAAAGTTGTATTAAGTGTTTGTCAATTAATTTGGATCGAGGGAGCACTAGATTTTTTTCATAGTAATAGTAAATTGTCTCGGTCAACGATTCTTGCATTGAGAGAAGCAATGCCAATTTGTGGTCTTGGTCTCGTTTGGCCTGGAGATGGCGCGAATGAAGGACACTTAAACGTAGAGGGACGGTAATAATTGCTTAGAGGTGCATGGAAATGGAAACAGTACGCAGTTTCCGTCAGTCAGTAAACACTTCTTATTTTGCGAATCGCCTCTCTTATTGATATTTTTTGAGAATTAAATATCTTGTTCAATCAGTCAATTTGTCAATACTATGCTACTTTCATTCACCATGACGTACATTATCTCATTATTATTTTATCTCAAAAAATGTTATATCAAATTTGTTTTTTATATCTTGCAGGAGGATATCAAACACTTTGGTGGAAATTAGTTGTCATTTTGCTCGATTCAGAACTGAATAAGCTAAAAGGATGTCCGATATACCATCAATCAGACAATGAAGAAAGTTTATCTAATTCTGATCTCGAGCTCCTTGAGAATCCACCTGATGTAGTCAAAGACAGATGTCCTAGCCCAATTCCCACCATGCCCACCTATCAACGTGAATTGCTTGCCGGCCTCTGCAACTATATATGTCGATCGATGATGCCAAGTGTTTGGAGTAAGTATCATTTATCAATATGTAAGGTGCCAGTATACATTGTTGTTATTCTTACCATCCAATTCTCAGTAAGGAATGGGTTCAAAGCTCGACACCCCGTCCAATGGGCTTAAGTCTCAAAAAACTTCAGGCATACTTAACATGGAGCAGTCTATGGACAATTATCGTTTCAACATTGCTAATGGTATTCCAACGAGCGTAGGCGGGTAATAAATTCAGAATACAAACATTTTTTTTTGTTATCACCATATTTAATACAATAACAATTTAGTAACTTGCAGGGATTTGTCTGGCTTTTTTATCTTTCATTTTACGCTCTGCTGGAACGGTAAAGACCTTGTGTAGCGGTTTAGTGTGGTCAGTATTGTGCTTTACACATGTTTTACAACCTTCCACGTGAAGTAATCTTACTAACTACATATATTGCTTTTGCAGGATGGGTATGAGTTGAGGAAGCAGTTTTTATTATACTTACTCAAACATCGTCCGGATGAAGCTAGAGACAACTTGTCTGATATTGTGCGAGAATTTCTTAAGCGCATCAAGTAGATCTCAATAATATGTAATAGATTTTTAGTTGGTCATCACTTTATACGTATACGTTGTCAATTTGATATCTTGTTATCAGTTTACATTATAAGTGAAGTGGACTTCAATTATTATGTAATTGTGACCGTGTTATATTGTCTCTACCTGCGATATTCAACATGCATTATCTTTATATGACTTCAGCAAACTATTTCAGAAGCCCATGGCAACACACGGGGCATTCTACTAGTGTGATGTGGTGTGGCAGTTAGATTTCCCCTACAATATATGGATCTCCCATGTAAGTATACAACTGCTGTATTTTTTTTGCAAAATATATTTCTCATGTGTCCTTTCACTATCTTTTTTAGACATGTAATATGTCAAAGTTGTAGTCAAAATCTTGCGTTATGAAGACTTAACAGCCGAATATGTCTTATATTTTTGAGAAAGAGGGACTAGATTCATGGTCCAAAGTTGCATTGTGATGTTTGTCGTTATCACTCGTAGACACCAGCAAAGGCATTCAAAACTGAGGTGCCATTGGCCCACTGCGACAATTTTACTGGTGAGACGATACATTTTGGTTTTCATTTCTTGGATGTTTTGGCGAACATATGTAAATGTTTACAATTGGTTTGGTATTAGCGGAGGGTTGCACAGTTATAACCCGGGTCGAGCCTACCGCGTTCATTCACAATTATAAGATGTTTTGGATATTTCAATGTGAACTATATACAGGCTAAAAGGAGTGAATCTACATAGTGAAACACATTTAGATACATATTTTACAAAATAAGAAAAAAAGAGCCAAAACATCTTATACTTTTGGACGGTGAGAGTAATACATAATGATGTTGTGTGTCAACCAAAGCAAATAACTAGATGTAACATGCAGGCACGAAAGCTTGAGACTACGAGAGGGGCGCTCAGTCGCATTGTTCAACAACATGATCTAGATTTTGTCTTCCGCGCCGATGTCGTCCAACATGTTGTTGATAAAATTAACTTGATCGTCACCGAAGAAGAGGTCGATAGAGCAAGTTCAAATTCGGAATTCATATTTTGAATGAAGTCAGAAGCAAGGCAAGGGAAAGGCCGTGGGCCCGTGGCCGTCCCTTGGCTTTCGGGTCTTAGCCTGCTACTGGGTCTCACTCTCACCCGCCCATTTCCCGCCCTTTTTACCACGCGAACATTCCAGAAGCTTCTTCCTCGCCACCACCACTGCTGACGGCGGCGAGGATGGGGACCCGTGGCCTTCTGCTCCCATGCCAATTCAAGCTCCTCCTCGGCGAAGGTACGCAACCTAACCCAGTCGACCTGCTACACCTCTCCCGCCAGCATTCCGACCCTTGGATTTGCTGCTCGTGCAGACCGCGGCCGGTGGCCACCGGAGGGCAGGTTCATCGAGGCCGCCCACCGCGGCGACATCCGCGACATCAAGGGTAAGGCCCTTGTTCGCACACGAACACGTCACCGTGTACCCTCGACGCCGGGGGTGATGCACCGCAGCTCACGTCGAAGGAGACCTGCCGGAAGCGCGGTACGCAAGACAATCCGGCGGGCGCTTTTGAGGACCCGAAACCCCACACGCCCGGGAGGGACCCCGTCAGGGCGCGTAGCAGCTATGGGCTGCCCTAGGTCGACCTGATCGCCCCTAGGGCCTCGAGGTTCGCCGCCCTACAATGAAGAAGAACGAACGAAGAACGAGGAAGAAGAAAAACAAGGGAGGGAGATAAAGGTAAAGGTAAAAGATGATAGATTGATGTGTTCGATTGTGTGTTGTTTCAATCGGCCGTCACCCCCAACATATATAAGAGGCGGCTGGACTTCCCGAACAAGAAAAGGACTAAAAATTCCGTCCAAAACATCAAAAACCCTAACCTAACTCGGATAGGAGTCTTTGGCAATTTCGGGATCAATCTCGGTCTCACCGATTGGTTTGCTTCGGTCCCACCGAATGAACGTGGTCAACTTTCTGTAACTTTCTGGATCAATCTCGGTCTTACCAATTAGTTTGCTTCGGTCCTACCGAGTCAACATTGCCAACTCTCTGGTAAATTTTCGGACAAACTCGGTCTCACCGATTAAATCAACTCGGTCGGTCCGAAATGACTCTGCAGCTTTTGTTTCTGACCTTGTTTTGCCTCCACAGGTTGCATACGAACTCGGATTAAGACGATTTTTATATCAAAATCAATCGTTTCGACGAGACGCACAACTTTCATGTTGAAACAGATTCCACCAGAGGCCATCTTGATTGAGTTTTATGCCTTTCTTTACTCTGGTGTCAACATGAGCATCTCTGAACTTGTCATAACTTTTGAGTCCGAGCTCCGTTTTAGACTATCTTGATATCCATCCTGATCTTCTCGAAGAGAGACATTCCAAGGTGACTTCCAATCATAAGTTTGAATTGTTCTTGATATAACCTATGCTAATTTTATGACTGTGCCAATTTTGAGCGTCAACACATGCCCCCCTGTTTTTCGGCATAGCTAGCGTGCCGAAAAATAACTTGTACCATGTTGGTTCTAAGGACGATGTCAACACTCCATCATCCATTCTGCATCTTCCTAGGACGGTAAGTATATATCGTCCATTACTATGTAAACTTCATTCAAAGCACATATAGCCGAAATAAACAAATGAAATGACAAATCAAGTATTTCGGCCCTTTGGATCAGCAACAAACTTGTAGCTAATCAAATGTATAGTGATTTGGCAATACCCTTTCATGATGTAAGAAATTATATTGCATCCATGGATTATAATAAGTCCATTGAGGATAACCAATCATACCTGATGACGAATTTCATGGCATAGGCATCAATGACATAGTTGAAGAACATGGATAATGTGTGGAACGAAGATGTTGAAACCTTCGGCTTGGTCCTTCATAGTTTTCACTCTTTTCCTTCTTCATCTTTGCCGCACGTCGTGTAATGGATGCTTTCACATAATTCTTATTTTGAGCACTTCCTTTGGGAACCCATGCCATGTTCCTTTCTTCAAGTTCATGTGCACTAAGTTTTTGTAGTTCCCTCTTTTGCCAATAGGATAAGACGAGTGAGCATCTCGGCTGTGATTCTGTTTTGACCAATGGCAATTCCTTTTTGGCCTTGTGCACTCTCAACTTCTTTTCTTCAGATTTGGCACTTCGACTCTCAATAATTGGTTGCTTTGTCTCATTGTCTTTAGTAGCCAATGTCAACACATTAATTGGCTCTTTTTCATTTGAGATCAAATATGAAGTTGCACTCTTACGACCATCTCTTTTAACACGGTAAACTTGCTTGACCACCTCTTTCTTCTTTCTTGAGCTCTGGACCAATTTCTTATGACTGAAGCGGTCTTTAACATGTGATTGTTCAAATGTTGATCTTCTCGGAGCTGCATAATATTGGTGATATGATCTAAAATAAGATGGAGAATGTGCCCTTGTATCATACCTGTCCCATGATGGATATGGATCTATATGAGCATAGGGAGGCATCCACGACATTGGCATTGATGGCTTAAAATAAGGATATGAATATGTTGCATTAAAATTCTCACTTTGCCAATACCAATCCTCATATTTGCGCCTTGGGGGTGATCTTGGTTTCTTTGCCTGATTGGGCCGATAAGCATTCTTCTCTTCACTCTTCTTTTGATATTTCTCCAATAGTTCAGCGAAGGTGATTTTTGATCTTTTACACTTGCGCTTATTTCGGCCTTTGTTTTCTTTGGTTTGCTTTCATCGATCGTTGGATTTCTTGTTGCCCCCCAGTCCTTGGCGTCTTCATTGTAGCTTCGATGGAATTCTCGCCCTCAAGATTATGTTCATTATGCTCTTCAATAACTTCTTTACTTGAAAGCTTGATCCCATCACCTGCAGTTTTTACCTTCTCTTTAAATGGATCGGCTTGAAGCAGCCGATGCAAAAACTTTTTACCATCGGGACCAATTGGAATAGAATCATCATCTTTTGGTGTCTCAACAAATGTCAATCGTCCTTTATCAATGGCCGATTTAACTATTTGACGAAACATGTTGCAATCCTCAATACTATGCTCGAATGAATCATGCAACTTACAATAAATTCGTCCTTGGATAGATGGCTTGACATGGTGATCAAGAATTCTAATTTAATTATTTTTCAACAATAAATCGAAGATTTGATCACACATGTTTGAATCAAAGGTATACATTTTGTTTTCTAGCCGATCTTGGTGTGCGAACGGCTTTGGAGGTAAGCAAACGAATGATTCAGATTTAGAATCTTCCCATTCGGCTATACATTGTGTTTTGCACTCTATCTCCGATGTCTTTGGATAAGATATAATATTAGCATCGGATTTCTCAAAATAATTTAACCTTGGCTTTATATTTCTGAAACAAAAATAGTTAAAACACACATGTCTCAATTGAGACCATGCGTAAGCCAAGTATGAAGCAAGCAAAGCTACCCAATTAGATATGAACTCTAAATAAAGCAATGGGATAAGCTTTGGCTTCAATAATAAGTCATTATCAGTCTCTTCGAATGGTACAATGTATTGACCGATATGCTTTGTAACAATTTTATTGCTAACAAGTAAATTACCCTTCATCATTGGTCTTTCAAAATTACTTACGAGATTTTTTCTAATAGATGCATCAACAATAAAGCTGTGACCAAATCTGAAAATAGGCAAATCACTTGCTAGACATACCTCTTCATACACGCTGGGAGAGCATGATGGTTGTGATACTTGAATAATAATTTACTCCACTTTTAAATGACTCTCCAATGCCTTGGCGTCCTTTTTTTCTTCAATAAATTCGGTACACATACTATTTGATTCGGCTTTTTTAACAACCGAATTAACTTTGTTATCCGAATCACCACTCTTTCTTTCTTTAATTCGCAAGGTTGCTTGTTCTTGTCTAAATTCAGCAAACATTGTAGCTAGGCTATCTTTAAGCTTTTTTCGACCAATTTCTGCCCAATCTTCATCGGATTGCCCCCCAATACTTTGAGACGCTTTCGACAATGGTGTGTTGCCGAAATTCTGTAATTGTGCGGGGGCAACGTGATATGCTACGTTACTAGGTAAAGACACTTGCGTGGTAGAATTCTCACTTATTCGGCAATGAGCATGAAGGTGCGGAGCCGAATTATGAACATCTACAATTGCGTATGGTGCCGAAAAATTAGTAGCATGAGGTGTAGCATACGATGTTTGAGGGTAATTGGCCGAATAACTAGTAGTAGCATGGCCAATTCCCCTATCCACCGGCATGTTTGGATTAACATGTTGCAAATTAGTTGCCGATGAATAAAAAGATGAATCACTATGTTGCATGCCGTTGAAAGTTCCTACATGGGGTGTTTCAACTTGATTAACCAAACTCATCATGTTGTTCATCGGCATATAGATTTGTGGGGTTGCCGATGCATGGGAGTTGGGATACATATGTTGCATGTTGCTAAAATTATATGAAGTTGAAGCATGAAGATTATTCTGAATCGGCTTTTGCACATAATTAGATGCATGATTGATAAAATTAGGGCTAGCCGATACAATATTCTCATTAGATGATCTAGCAACAACATACGCATTATTTGCATCTACATAAGTAAATTGGGTATTCATATTACCTTTGTAGATTGCAAACCCTAGATGACGATCTCTTCGTAGCAAGAACGGGTCGGAGACCGTTCAAAGCTTCATCCCCAGCGGAGTCGCCAAAAAGTGTGTTCGCACACGAACACGTCACCGTGTACCCTCGACGCCGGGGGTGATGCACCGCAGCTCACGTCGAAGGAGACCTGCCGGAAGCGCGGTACGCAAGACAATCCGGCGGGCACTTTTGAGGACCCGAAACCCCACACGCCCGGGAGGGACCCCGTCAGGGCGCGTAGCAGCTATGGGCTGCCCTAGGTCGACCTGATCGCCCCTAGGGCATCGAAGTTCGCCTCCCTATAATGAAGAAGAACGAACGAAGAACGAGGAAGAAGAAGAACAAGGGAGGGAGATAAAGGTAAAGGTAAAAGATGATAGATTGATGTGTTCGATTGTGTGTTGTTTCAATCGGCCGTCACCCCCAACATATATAAGAGGCGGCTGGACTTCCCGAACAAGAAAAGGACAAAAAATTCTGTCCAAAACATCAAAAACCCTAACCTAACTCGGATAGGAGTCTTTGGCAATTTCGGGATCAATCTCGGTCTCACCGATTGGTTTGCTTCGGTCCCACCGAATGAACGTGGTCAACTTTCTGTAACTTTCTGGATCAATCTCGGTCTTACCAATTAGTTTGCTTCGGTCCTACCGAGTCAACATTGCCAACTCTCTGGTAAATTTTCGGACAAACTCGGTCTCACCGATTAAATCAACTCGGTCGGTCCGAAATGACTCTGCAGCTTTTGTTTCTGACCTTGTTTTGCCTCCACAGGTTGCATACGAACTTGGATTAAGACGAGTTTTATATCAAAATCAATCGTTTCGACGAGACGCACAACTTTCATGTTGAAACAGATTCCACCAGAGGCCATCTTGATTGAGTTTTATGCCTTTCTTTACTCTGGTGTCAACATGAGCATCTCTGAACTTGTCATAACTTTTGAGTCCGAGCTCCGTTTTAGACTATCTTGATATCCATCTTGATCTTCTCGAAGAGAGACATTCCAAGGTGACTTCCAATCATAAGTTTGAATTGTTCTTGATATAACCTATGCTAATTTTATGACTGTGCCAATTTTGAGCGTCAACAGCCCTCCGTATCCAATCATCCTCCCTCACCTCCCGTGCCAGTTCGCTCCCTCGCTACACTCGGGGGCTTAGGGTTTTGTCACCGCGAGGCTTCCGATCTGACCGCGGGACACCAGCTCCCGGATGTCGATTTCATCTGTGATTTAAGCTTGAACGCATGCTGAGGCTTGATGATTCCTCGGGGGATTTCTGTCATCGCGACTTGTGGCTGAAATTGGCGCTTCTTAAGAAGTAGCAGTGGCCATTTCTTCCCGATTTGGGGGTAAAATTGGCCACCTTCTGTCATGGTCGATGATTCCAAAATAAGAGATTGCACCCTACTTTGTGTCAACTTCAGAGATTGCAAAGGAGCTGGACGTGCACGGGCACGGGATCTCGGTGACGGTGGCCAGCACGAGCTACATGGGCATGAACGCGCTCCACACCGCTGGCGGCCGCGGCAGGCTGCCCGCGTACCAGTACCTCGTCGAGGAGGTCAAGAACTCAAGATGGACATCAACAAGCCTGACACCTCCCGGGGTAGGCAATTTGTTCGTTTTCAGTTCACGCTTGTCTGGTTCTAAACCATAGTTTCGTGACACGATCATCATCAGTTATAGCTGGGCTGTCTGCAATGTGCTCGTGTGGATCTTATTGCCAGATTATTCACCCGTGGAGCAGGCCGTTACCTATGGGCTATGGCAACCTTCCTGCCGTCAGGTACCTGCTTGATCATGGCGCCGGTCTGCATCAACAACGTTCAGGAAACATCACTCTTCTTCATTCAGCTGCAGCTCATGGTATAAACACAAGGATCTTCCCTTCGTTGTTACTTTCCTCTGTCGCAAGGCAAGACTATGCCTTGGCTTCATGCTCAGGTTGCCTTGCTCCCTTGTTTTGTGCTGGACCTTTTTATGTTTGAGCATTGTCTTGTGTTATACAGATCATGCATGTAGCATCAGATGTTATGTTGGAGAACCTTTAGCTGAATCTGGAGGGAATGCCATCCCGATAAATATAAGTTGATTTATTTTACCAAGCCCAGCCAACATAATATAAACAATTGTCTTTTTTGGCGAGAAATATAAACAATTTTCTTGTTGCTGTAGATATATTAAAACAAGGCTGATATTATTTGCTTCTCATGTCCATCGGCTTCTGAATAGTGATTAGCTTTATGAAACTCTTGTTAGAGTAGTACATAACTACATATATAGCCATGTAGCCTTTTGTGTTTACCCCATTGTATAAGGGGTTTCTTGCATATGTCCTGCACCTGTACATGTATATATACTGGCATATGGCCCTACGGGAATACAAGTTGCATATTCCTAACAACTCTAAACATAGTTGTCATATTAGTTTGATTTTTCTGCTCATATTGGTGTAAAAAGTCCATGTGGCATCTTGTTGCGACCAATCTATTTTGGCACTGTACTATTTATCCTTATAGTCTGTGGAGCTTCTCTCAGGATATCTATTTCGTATGTTATTTTGTTTTAGCCATTGAAACTAGTTTCCCAAGCAATGCCTGCTTACTTAGATGATATGCAAGTTTCCCGGGTATTTGTTTCATACACTATTTTCCTCACAAATGGTGTTCATTTAGTATGATTACCTGCTTCTTATGGTATCTGTTTATGGCAACTCCTTCCGTGTGTCTGTCAGGGAAATGCGAACCAGCCAAGTTGCTTCCCACCAATAGTAATTGAAACTTTGTTGCACAAAAACGTTTTTGTTCATATACTCTTCATAGTGTTATGACCTTCATTTTCTTTTCTTTTTTCAGGGCACTCTGAAATAGTAAAGTATCTTCTCTCTAGAGGAGTGGATATTGATGCACAATCAATTCTTGGGACACCACTCTCTTTTGCTGCTTAGAAAGGATATGCTACTGTTGTGAAGATACTTTTGCAGCACAAAGGACACCATAAATATAACTCTAACACCCCCCTCAAACTCATGGTGGATCCACAACACTGAGTTTGGAGAGATAAAATCCATGTTGCGCTCTAGTCTGGGCCTTCGTGAAGAAGTCCGCCAGCTGTAACTCTGAAGGCACATATTGAAGAGCAATAACATGGTCCTGCACGCCAGCACGCACAAAGAAAGCATCAACACCAATATGCTTGGTAAGCTCATGCTTCACTGGGTCCCACTCAATACTGATAGCACCTGTACTGTCTGACAAGAGTGTAGTAGGTGCGGTAACAGTAACACCAAAATCCTCAAGTAACCAACGTAACCAAGTCACCTCTGCTGTGAGAAGAGCCATAGCTCGCAACTCAGCCTCTGCACTTGAACGGGAAACTGCGGTCTGTTTCTTCGCCTTCCAGGCAATGAGAGAACCACCAAGAAAGACACAGTAAGCAGAAAGTGAACGACGATCCGAAGGATCACTAGCCCAGGTAGCATCCGAATAGGCTTGGAGCTGTAATGAGCTAGAACGAGGAAAGAAGAGACGGTGAGAGATCGTGCCACGAAGATATCGTAGAACACGAAGAAGGTGACTATAGTGAACCGAAGTGGGAGAAGAAACAAACTGACTCAGGATATGGACAGGATAGGAGATATCCGGACGAGTGACAGCGAGATAGACAAGACTCCCAACAAGATGACGATAACGAGTCGGATCAGACAAGGGCTCACCATCAGTAGCACGAAGGTGAACATTAAGCTCCATAGGAGTCTCAACAGTGCGCTCATCACTAAGAGCCGCACGAGCAAGAAGATCCTGGATATACTTTTCTTGGGAAATAAAAAAAGCCATCAGAGATGGAGGAAATCTCAATCCCAAGAAAGTAACGAAGTGGACCAAGATCAGACATAGAAAACTGCTCACTAAGACGAGCCTTGACAAAGGCAATGTACTCAAGATCACCGCCGGTGATGATCATGTCATCAACATATAGAAGAAGAAGAGTGCGACCACGAGCAGAAAGGTGGACAAACAGCGCTGGATCATGAACACTGGGTGAAAAACCAGTTGCCGTGACAACCGAGGCAAAACGCTCAAACCAGGCGCGGGGGGCTTGCTTAAGGCCATAGAGAGAGCGACGAAGACGACAAACCATGCCATCGGGAACTGAATACCCAGGTGGTGGCTGCATATAAACTTCCTCACACAACTCACCATTAAGAAAAGCATTCTTAACGTCAAGCTGAGACACAGACCAGTGGCGAACAGAGGCCACGGCGAGAAGTGTGCGAACAGTGGTCATATGGGCCACAGGAGCAAATGTCTCATCGTAATCACGACCATGCTCCTGCTAAAAGCCACGAGCCACAAGACGAGCTTTATAACGCTCAAGAGAACCATCAGAGCGAATCTTAATCTTATAGACCCACTTACAAGTGATGGGGCGAACACGGGGAGGAAGAGAAACCAGATCCCACGTGCCGGTGCGTTCAAGGGCAGCAATCTCCTCTGCCATGGCAAACTGCCATTCAGGATGAACAATAGCATCTTGATAAGAAGTCGGCTCAACAACGGTCGAAAGACCATAGCGAGAAGGAGAATATCGATCAGGGGGTGGACAAGGCCAAGAACGGAGACCATAAGTCGGCTGAGAGGAGGAAGACGACACGTCAGAAGTAGAGGGCACATCAGTAGACTCATCCACAGCACGGCGACGACGAGTATAATGGAATGGAAAGGAGGGGAGAGGTGGAATCACTGGATGTGGAGACGGGGAATGTATCGGTGATGAAGGTGGAGAAGAGGAAGGTATCGGTGATGAAGGTGGTGAGTCATGCGATGAGGGAGGAGAAGAAACCATAGGAGAGGATTGCGTCAGATCTGCAACAGCGAGACGAGGAGTAGGAATACTATTGGGCACAAAGGAAGGTGTATCCGGAAAGGTAAGAAAGGAGATGTCCTCCGTGGAAAAGGCCGAGGAGGATGGACGAGGGTAGTAGGGACGAGACTCATCAAAGGTGACATCCCGGGAAATACGCACCCGACGACCGGCAGGATCCCAACACCGATAGCCCTTATGCTCATCACTGTATCCGAGAAAGACACACTCAAAAGACTGAGCGGTCAGTTTGGTGCGTTCACGAGGGGCAAGCAAAACATAGCAAACACAACCAAACAAGCGAAGCGCCGAATAATCAGGAGAACGACCAGAAAGACGCTCAAGAGGAATACCACCCTGTAGAGCAGCAGATGGCTGAATGTTGATGAGATAGGTGGAAGTGGTAATAGCCTCAGCCCAGAAGTGTGGCGGGAGAGAGGCAGCGATTATCATCGCACGTGTCGTCTCAAGAAGGTGACGATGCTTGCGCTCGGCCACACCATTCTAAGCATGAGCACCAGGACAAGAGAACTGAGCAAGAGTACCTTGCTCAGCAAGGAATCCCCACAGCGCATGGGAGATATACTCACCAGCCGAATCTGCACGAAAAACACGAATAGGAGTAGAAAACTGGGTATGAACCATGGTAGCAAATTTTTTATATATAGATAAGACCTCACTACGAGAAGACATGAAATAGATCCAAGTGTACCGAGAAAAATCATCTATAAAGATAATATAGTAGCGATGACCCCCTTTCAAAGCGAAGGGAGCCGGACCCCAAACATCAGAGTGAACAAGATCAAAAGGGCACTCGGACACTGACTCACTATGAGGATAAGGTAGTTGAATCTGCTTACCAAGCCTACAACCCAGACAATCCAACGAAGCGTTACCGGAGACAAATCCCAGAACACCAAGGTGAACCAAAGACGAGAGACGAGAACCACACGAATGGCCAAGACGATGATGCCACTACTGAAAAGAGCTGGTAGATGCAGCAACAGGAGCTGCGAGACTGGCGGCGGTGGCAGCGGAGGGAAGACGAAGCCAGTCAAGCTCCCAGAGACCATCAGAGCGTCGAGGGCCAGCACCAAGCAGAGCGCCCGTGCGACGATCCTGAACAGAACATGAATCAAAGTCGAGAATGACCCTACAACTAGAGTCAACAATCTGACCACCAGATATGAGCTGCATAGTAAGTCGAGGAACATGAGCGACAGAAGGAACATGAAATGAAGAAGTGTTAAGAGTGCCTCGACCAGCTACAGGGAGGGGAGTACCATCAGCTGTAAGAACACGAATAGGAGACTCGACGGGTCGAACGAAGGTCAAAGTAGAAGAATCATAAGTCATATGAAAAGATGCTCCAGTATCAAGAATCTATGGGGATGTACCTGAATGAGTAGAAGGTGGTTTCTCAATGCCAGAAGAGTCAGTCACAGAACCTGCAGAACCAGTTGGTGAAGACTCTGAAGCAGCAAGCAGACTTCGGAGCTGCGCAATTTCGCGCGCAGACAGGGACACAGCGAAAGAGGTCGAGGTAGGAACACCGGCCGCTTGTAGAGTCGACCGAGAGTAGCGAGTCGATGTAGAACGACCACCGCCACGCGCGGAGGCCGCGAGAGGAGTCGACGTAGAGCGACCACCGCCACGCGCGGAGGCCGCGAGAGGAGTCGACGTAGCGTGACCACCGCTGCGCGCAGAAGCCGCAAGAGGAGTCGGCGTCGAGCGACCACCGTCGCTCGGAGAAGCCGCGAGAAGAGTCGACGTCGAGCGACCACTGCCGCGCGCGGAAACCGCAAGAGAAGTCGATGTAGAGAGATCACCACCGCGCGCGGAAGCTGCAAGAGTCGACGAAGAGCAGCCACCACGACGTGTAAAAGCCGCAAAGGGAGCCGACGAAGAGTGACCACCACCACCTATGGAAGCGTCGAGAGGAGTCGACACAAAGCGGCCATTGCCATCCAAAAATATGGGAGTGACAGAGTGCAAGGCGTGAGGAGGGGCACCGAGTAAAGATGGAAGGTGCATGTGTGAGCTGATGTTGGATAGACAACCAGCGCCTGAAGACAACGACATAGTACCTTTTCTTTTTCTTTTTCCTTTTTTTCTCTCTTTTTTTAACACAGAAAAACGACCAGCAAAATCATCCAAAATGCAGCTGAAAGGTAGCGCACAGGCACGAGGCAGGAAGCCAGCGGGCCGAAACAGCCCGATCGTAGCCGCCCAGCCAAGCGCCTCGATGGAGGAAGCGGGCGGAAAGCGCCCGATGGGCAGCAGGCGGTGGCCTGATGAATGCCCAATCTGGAGGCGGCCGGCGACAGGAACCGGCGGCGGCGGCGGGAATCAGGTCTGATCTGAGCAGGCGGCGGCCAGATGAGCGCCCTATCTGAAAGTGGCCGGCGACGGGAACCGGCGAACGGCGGCGGGAATCAGGTCGGTGGCGGGCGTCTCGATCGAGTGTGACGAAATCGGGAGCGCGTCCCGATCTGAGCTGCAGCGGGCGGCAGAAAATCGTCTAGGAACGGCGACTTGGGGCGGAACCGTCGCCGGCAGCAGAGAACCGGCGAGCAACCGGCAGCAGAGATGGAATCCGGGTGGGAACGAAGATCGTGACGTCCGATAGCAGCTGCTCCGTTTTCCAGTTCAAGATCGATCTCGCACGGACGGGGACGAGAGTAGAGCAGCGGCAGCAGAGAAAACTGCAGCGCAAAGGCAACGGCCAAGCAGAGGGATGAGAAGATTTGGAGCAGCAGAGCCCAACGGCCAAGCAGAGGGATGAGAAGATTTGGAGCAGCAGAGCCGGAAAAGGATGATCGTCACGACGTGATTGGATCTAGCACGAGTTGCAGCGTGCAAAAAAAGAACCTAAAGCTTTAATACCATGTTAGGAAACATGCAACTTAATATTATCAGGAGGCAAACGCCATCATATATACATATATACAGGGAAGGCCAAAGGCCAGAATGCAAAAGGCCAAAGGACACCATAAATATAACTCTAACAGTAGGAATCTAGATTTCTATAAACTGATGTTTGATTTAGTCATTTTTGTATTAACAACTAAACAAATGATTGGCTTTTCATACTTGCATCTCATAGGGTGGAGCTAATATGAGTGGTGCTGGTCCTTGTTATAATCCCTTGGTAACGGCTGCAGAGAAGGGGTTAACTGAAGCTATCAAGTGCTTGTTGGAAGCTGGTGCAAATCCAAATGTTCTTGACGAGGTCAGAATGCTCATTTTGTCACATATTCGTGTTTTCCTTGGCTCTGTAGTGATATGCAACAACTATACGAGTTATGTGAGTACACCTACATGATGCTATATGTAATGTAAAAATAAAAGGCTGTGCTAAGTTACCTTTCTTACATAAGCGTGCTACTGTTTCGCCTTTCCCACTTTGTGCCATCTTTTTGTTAATTTGGTGGGATAGTGAATCAATAGACTTGTCTTACACTGATATGCAATGACCATAACTATAGGAGTTATGATGCAAGTAGACCTACATGATGCTATCTGTAGTACTATGAAAATAAAAGGCTGTGCTAAGTGAACTTTTCTGAATAACCTTGTTACAGTTTCACCATTTCACCTTTATGCTCTCTTTGTAAATATGTGTCATGAACATTTGCCTATTTCCTAATGTTGAATATTACTTTTTGTAAAGTTTTTGTTGTTTCTCAACAGTTTGGTAGATTGCCAATGGAGTTGGCTGCTGAGTATGGTACACGGGAAGACGTTGAGATGCTCTTTTCTTCCACCTTGCCAATTTCAACTGTGACAAATTGGAGCGTTGACGGAATCATTAGTCATGTGAAGATGGAAATCAAGCAGCTTGAGGTATGTCATGGTAGCAAATTTTCTTTGCACTCATAACAATTTTGTCCCATGTTAACTCTAAGCAATGTTGGCATCAATATTTAGCTAAAACTTCATGGATCAAGAACTGGTCAATGCGCCCATGTTTTCGCTGTGTGCGGTCTAAGATCCGTTCCTGAAAACTCATCTGATGTGAATGATGCTTTATTGGATAACTTATTTTGCTTGCATGTTAATTCATTAGGTGTACTAATTAATTTCACTACAACAGGAACCCCCCTTTAGCAACGCATCGATGCATTGTCGTATGTCCATATATGCGTTGCTAAGGTCTACACCAACGGATTACGATGTGTTGCCGTAGGTGGCGTTGCTAGGGTATACAACAACGTATATGCATCCGTTGGTAAACAACATGTAGAAGCGTTGTAATGTAGCAACGTATAGAGTTAGAGACTAACAACACAACATAAGCGTTGGTGGCTACCCTGTCCAATGACATATCATGGCAACGACTAGAGCCTTCCCTACATAGCATGAATAATTGATGATATTTTATAGATAGCTATCCGGAATTATTAGGTCAATATCGATAGTGTACATGAGCCACAATATTATAATGAACAGGAGGGTCTCATATATTGAATCAAATATGTTGCATTACAAAGAACACGATCCAGAGATTACAAGATGTGAAACTATCTAGTAGTAGCCGAATTCTCGACCTTGCCATCAACTATATATTTGAAATGTTGTCTTGAAAATTACATTCTAATTATCTAGTAGTAGCCCCATTCTCATCCTTGCAATCAACATTGGAGCCATGCATCATCCAGTTTATCTTGGCAATCTACAAAAATAAATAAATGAGATGAGTAACTTACTCTAGAGAAAATCAGGTTCAACATTAACTATGTCAAACATAAAAATATTTTTGGGGATCAACATGTACATCCGATGACATATTTAAATGAAATACAGTCAACATTTTTCTACCCACTATATTCTCCTCATAAATCCAAGCGACAACTATAAAAACAAATGCTGAATTTTGATAAAGTGCCATTTATCAAATGAAGGTACATAACTAAATTTCATCATATGTGATTCAAACCAAACCAATTTCTACGAACAAGTTAAAAAGGAACAATATAGGCATTAAGTATACTCTACTACATACAGTTATACATCTAGATGTCATGTGTCCTAGTGCAATTCTATCATGAATTATGTACTCGCTATGATTTGTGAGTTATGTGAAGGTCACATCTAAGTGCATTTTGAGTTAACTTCTCCTGTCTCACTACTTTTGCTCCATTGGAATTCTTCCTACCCACTCAATGGTTAAATTTTAATACAACAGTATCAAGGCAATTTTAGTAGTATAACAATGCAAAAATTAGTCACAAGATAGTTTAGTAAAACAAGGTAAATTTTAGTACAAAATTGATATACTAAACTTTAGTACAAGAAGTCTAACTATGTTGACCAAATGGGATATTAGCCTCTGTAAGCTAAAAGACCCTTAGCAACTCCGTATTCAACTGTACAAATAAGTTTGTATAATATTTAGATAAACATAAAATTTATAGGGAACGCTAGAAGATATCAGATGTAGCATTGCATCAAAATAGCATTAGTAGTACTGCAGATAGAGAAATTACACACTTCTTTGCTCAAATATCATCAGCACATGCGCTTACAGAACATATTTGAGATATTTGTTATTTCTGCATCAGTGCGCGCGTACGAAAGACGTTAATATTTGAGAGCAAGCCAAAAGAAGTTATACAAAATGTCAGTACAGAGATCACACCACAGTTCACCTCGGCCTCGACCTTTTCTTTTCTATATTGGGAAATCGCATTGTAATCTATAAACCAAACTAGCGTTGTGAAACCATCTTCAATTTATTAAAGATGCTTTGCATTTAAAATAGCTCAATACGGTTTACTATGCAAAGTAGGGTGAATTACCTTGAGCATATTGATGTTTATATCAACTCCTAATCTGGGAAATTGATAGATGAAGAACCAGTGAGACATCAATATTTCATGATCTTGTGAATAATTAGATGTCGATTGAAGAAAAGTTGGGAGCCAGCAACATGTAGAACCACAAGTTCTGATAAGAGTAATTGGAGAAAGGTGAAATCAATCTTACAGGGTTCTGGCTCATGCACTGAAACAATACAAGAAACAACAAAACGTGTTATAGTCATAGTATACCATAGTTCCTACATCAAGTAACAACACCATCTTAAATCCTAGGGGAACACAGAACCTTGCAACCTAAGAAATCTGTACCATAGTTTTCTCTCGCCATGTTGGCACTGATCGAGGGCGCCTCAAGCAGGCCAGTAGCTCCAGCAGGCTGGCGGCTCCACAGCCTGTGAGCACGATGAGAAGAGCTGTGATGTTGCTCGCCATCAATAATTAATTGTGCAGTGCTGCTACGACGCCATTCTGCAAGCACCGTAATGAAAAGGTCAAACCAAAACATCATGCTCATCAACTCAGCTAGCGGATCAACAATTGAAACTGAGTCAGCAATTAGATGATTATAAGGGAGACAATGTTTTGGTAACGCACAACGATCCTGCAGCCTCACGTGGATGTTCATCAACACAACAGATCGAACTACTACTAGAATGACAATGCAATCCAACAAATACGCACATGTTGGCTGAAGCAAGGTCAGTTTCAGAACCTGCAAGTGAAGGTGAAATTAAGGATTATATAGACAATAAAGAGGAATATTAGGACAGATGGACCGATGCGAGACTAATTCCTATAGTATTACACAACATGCAACAGTGAAATTGGCGAGGATTCTTTCAGAATAAAACATATATGGACTCAAACATACATCCAAATAGATCATCCGAACTGGAAACGACTGGCTTGCATGTGCAGAACTAGATAGCAGTGCACACTGAAAAATGCAAGGACGAAACTAAAATACCTAGATTGATGAAGTGAGTAACATTAGGTAGCGCAGATCACGTTTGTGATTTCTGGCAAAGAAGCAAACCATGGACCGATGCCATGTCAGCACAAAGAATCAGAGAGGGATAGAGGGTACGAGCAGAGGAGAGAAGTGCCTTACTAAATTGTCGGTGTCAGAGGCGATGTAGCCGAGGCGGAGCAGCACCGGCGAGCCCAAGCCATCACCTGCGCGTGCGGAGACGCGGGGTAGAGGGCCTACGCGGGAGTCGCACCGGCGGCCCGTGGCGGCTAGGGTTGCTGCAGGGCATGTGCAGCAGCGCGAAGGAAGTTGCGACGGCGGAGGGTCGGAGGAGAGGACTGCGGGCCAGCCGGGCTAGTGAGCGACGCCGTGGAAGAGCGCCCGAGCTAGCTGCAATTGCTGGTGGCGATCAACATCCTGGATTCGTGGTCATGGAGCTTGAGTGAGAGGAATCATGGGGGAGGGGAGATGGGGAAAATTTGGGAGGGCGTGGGTAGGTACGTCCGTATAGGAGGTTAGATTTTCCCTAGGAGAGGAGGTTAGCGCTAAGTATGGGTGGGTGGGATAAGTTCGGGAGGTTGGAGATTAAAACAAACAACACATATTGTTATTTCGTTGGTAGATATGCGTTGGTATAGGTGGGTTTTTGTTGTACTTCATTTCCCATCTGTAGCAAGTGACAATTATCATTGATCAAAACTATCTCTTGTCTTTTTCCTTGAGGTTGAAACTGCTAACCTGTATATTGTACATGTTACATCTGACAGATTCTGTAGGATCGTCTAGGCAAGACTGTTAAGAGCAGATAGGAGGAGTAGGATTAACTACCTTCTCCCTGAGCCGATGAACTCCCTGTTCCGGCCATGGCGGCGAGTGGACGGCAGTGGTGAGGAGACAGAGAGTAGTGGCGGCGGTGGAGCTTCCCGTGAGCACCGCGCTAACCCTAGATCGGTAGGGAGTGTCAGTGGGGATTGTGGCAGCGATTAACCTCGTGAGTCGTGCCCCGGCCCCCATCTCTGTTATATAGCGCGGGTCACAGGGGCCCACCAACCATGGTTTGGTTGGGCGCCCCTGATCAGGGCGCGAGTCATGGGCCCGTTCGACCCGTTGGGTTCGAACGGGAGAGAGACCAACCTAACATTCTCCCCTTTGATCTCAATTTTACTTTTAACTCTATACTTTCTAGTTTATTTGTTTCATCACACTAGTAGAAAACAGGGCTTTGGTCCAGGCCGGGTCAGCCCATTAGTCCCGGTTCAGTCCAGAACCGGGACCAATGGGGCATTGGACCCGGTTCGTGAGCCCAGGGGGCCGGCCGGGCCACGTGGGCCATTGGTCCTGGTTCATCTGGACCTTTTGGTCCCGGTTGATGGGACGAACCGGGACCAATGGGCCTCGCTCCTGGCCCACCACCATTGGTCCCGGTTGGTGGCTTGAACCGGGACCAAAGACTCCCCTTTAGTCTTGGTTCGTGCCACCAACTGGGACCAATGAGGTGCCTATATATACCCCCTCGCGTAAGAGCAGAGCACACTGCTCTGTTTTTTTCTGGCCGAGGGGGAGAGGGCTTGGTGGTGCTCTAGCTCACCTCCTATGCACACAAGGTGTTCGATAGAATGCCCGAGCCACACTACTTAAGCTTTCTCCTCTCCAAGCTCGACCTCCAAGCTCCATTTTCCACAATATTTGTCTAGGTTTAGCGGTCTGTCATGCCCCGTCCCTGTCTTCACCGTCGTCGATTACCCGCGCCTAGCTCATCGCCGGCACCACCGTGGTGAGCCTCTTGTTCTTATCTTCTTTCCGAAAGGAAAAATATTCTTACTTGTATGTTTACATAGATACTTATATTATTTTCTTACTTTTATTATTGCATCTTATATAGTGCGATGGTTTTGGTATCCGCCCCTGTCGGCCCTCGTCCTGTCTATGATTCGGATGTGGTATATATATTATCTTTATAACTATTGGTTCATTTATTGTTTATGAAAATTATGCCGACCAACATGACATAGATTTTATTTATGTAGGATTTATGTGAATCGGAAATGCCAACCGACCCTATTGTCGAGAGGTTAAATTTAGTTGAAGAAGAAAACAATTTGTTGAAGGAAAAAATAAAAAAATTGAGGAGGAGAAGATGATATTGGAGTTGCATGTTGCGGATGTCGTCGATGATCACAAGATCAAGATGGATGCAATGCGCTTGAAGATTAGAAAGATTAGAAAATATGCCATTCATACCGAGGCTTGGTATCATTATGCCGTTGGATCAATTGTTACCTTGGTTGCGATTATGATCGCATTTGTTTTCGCATTGAAATGTTTTACATAGTTTCAATGTATGGTTTAATTAATTAGATGCTCTGGAGAGCTATATGTTGTTAGATGAGAACTATGTATGCACTTTGGTTTTAATGTGATGATGAACTTCTATTAATTTGGACACTTAATTATATATAATGCACGCAGATGAACCGGCAATGGATGTACGGTGACAGACACACCTGCGAGTACATTAAGGGCGTGCATGAGTTTCTCGATGCGGCTGAGGCAAACAAGCAGAATGGTTTTATGTGTTGTCCATGCACTGAATGTGGGAATACGAGGTCTTACTCTAACCGGAAAATCCTTCACTCCCACCTGCTTTACAAGGGTTTCATGCCACACTATAATGTTTGGACGAGGCACGGAGAAATAGGGGTTATGATGGAAGACGGCGAAGAAGAAGAGTACGATGACAACTATGTGCCCCCTGAATACGGTGATGCTGCAACGGGGGGAGCTGGTGAAGATCAAGAGGAACCAGACGATGTGCCCAATGATGCTGCAACGGGTGAAGCTGCTGAAGATCAAGAGGAACCAGACGATGTGCCCGATGATGATGATCTCCGCCGGGTCATTGTCGATGCAAGGACGCAATGCGAAAGTCAAAAGGAGAAGCTGAAGTTCGATCGCATGTTAGAGGATCACAAAAAAGGGTTGTACCCCAATTGCGAAGATGGCAACACAAAGCTCGGTACCGTACTGGAATTGCTGCAGTGGAAGGCAGAGAATGCTGTGGCTGACAAAGGATTTGAGAAGCTACTGAAAATATTGAAGAAGAAGCTTCCAAAGGATAACGAATTGCCCGACAGTACATACGCAGCAAAGAAGGTCGTATGCCCTCTAGGATTGGAGGTGGAGAAGATACATGCATGCCCTAATGACTGCATCCTCTACCGCGGTGCATACAAGGATCTGAACGCATGCCCGGTATGCGGTGCATTGCGGTATAAGATCAGACGAGATGACCCTGGTGATGTTGACGGCGAGCCCCCCAGGAAGAGGGTTCCTGCGAAGGTGATGTGGTATGCTCCTATAATACCACGGTTGAAACGTCTGTTCAGAAACGAAGAGCATGCCAAGTTGATGCGATGGCACAGTGAGAACCGAAAGAAAGATGGGAAGTTGAGAGCACCCGCTGACGGGTCGCAGTGGAGAAAAATCGAGAGAAAGTACTGGGATGAGTTTGCAAAGGACCCAAGGAATGTATGGTTTGCTTTAAGCGCGGATGGCATTAATCCTTTCGGGGAGCAGAGCAGCAATCACAGCACCTGGCCCGTGACTCTATGTATGTATAACCTTCCTCCTTGGATGTGCATGAAGCGGAAGTTCATTATGATGCCAGTTCTCATCCAAGGCCCTAAGCAACCCGGCAACGACATTGATGTGTACCTAAGGCCATTAGTTGAAGAACTTTTACAGCTGTGGAATGGAAACGGTGTACGTACGTGGGATGAGCACAGACAGGAGGAATTTAACCTAAAGGCGTTGCTGTTCGTGACCATCAACGATTGGCCCGCTCTCAGTAACCTTTCAGGACAGACAAACAAAGGATACCACGCATGCACGCACTGTTTAGATGACACTGAAAGTATATACCTGGACAAATGCAGGAAGAATGTGTACCTGGGCCATCGTCGATTTCTTCCGACCAACCATCAATGTCGAAAGAAAGGCAAGCATTTCAAAGGCGAGGCAGATCACCGGAAGAAGCCCGCCATGCGTACCGGTGATCACGTACTTGCTATGGTCAATGATTTACACGTAATCTTTGGAAAGGGTCCCGGCGGACTAGCTGTTCCGAATGACGCTGAGGGACACGCACCCATGTGGAAGAAGAAATCTATATTTTGGGACCTACCCTACTGGAAAGACCTAGAGGTCCGCTCTTCAATCGACGTGATGCACGTGACGAAGAACCTTTGCGTGAACCTGCTAGGCTTCTTGGGCGTGTATGGGAAGACAAAAGATACACCTGAGGCACGGGAGGACCTGCAACGTTTGCACGAAAAAGACGGCATGCCTCCGAAGCAGTATAAAGGTCCTGCCAGCTACGCTCTTACGAAAGAAGAGAAAGAAATCTTCTTTGAATGCCTGCTCAGTATGAAGGTCACGACTGGCTTCTCGTCGAATATAAAGGGAATAATAAATATGCCAGAGAAAAAGTTTCAGAACCTAAAGTCTCATGACTGCCACGTGATTATGACGCAACTGCTTCCGGTTGCATTGAGGGGGCTTCTACCGGAAAACGTCCGATTAGCCATTGTGAAGCTATGTGCATTCCTCAATGCAATCTCTCAGAAGGTGATCGATCCAGAAATCGTACCAAGGCTAAGGAGTGATGTGGCGCAATGTCTTGTCAGTTTCGAGCTGGTGTTCCCACCATCCTTCTTCAATATCATGACGCACGTCCTAGTTCATCTAGTCGACGAGATTGTCATCCTGGGGCCCGTATTTCTACACAATATGTTCCCCTTTGAGAGGTTCATGGGAGTCCTAAAGAAATATGTCCGTAACCGCGCTAGGCCAGAAGGAAGCATCTCCATGGGCCATCAAACAGAGGATGTTATCGGGTTTTGTGTTGACTTCATTCCTGGCCTTAAGAAGATAGGTCTCCCTAAATCGCGGTATGAGGGGAGACTGACTGGAAAAGGCACTCTTGGAAGTGACTCAATAATATGCAGGGACGGATATTCTTGGTCTCAAGCACACTACACAGTTCTACAGAACTCTACCTTGGTGACCCCGTATGTCGATGAACACAAGAACAGTCTGCGCTCCAAACACCCGGAGCAGTGCGACGACTGGATTACATGTGAACACATCAGGACTTTCAGCAGTTGGTTGGAAACACGTCTCAGAGGTGACAACACTGTTTGTGATGAGTTGTACTTGTTGTCCAGGGGACCATCTTTGACTGTATTGACTTACAAAGGATACGAGATAAATGGGAATACATTTTACACGATCGCCCAAGATCAAAAGAGCACCAACCAAAACAGCGGTGTCCGCTTTGATGCAGCAACCGAGAGCGGAAAGGACACATATTATGGTTACATAGTGGACATATGGGAACTTGACTACGGACCTGATTTTAAGGTCCCTTTGTTTAAGTGCAAATGGGTCAATCTGTCAGGCGGCGGGGTACAGGTAGACCCACAGTACGGAATGACAACAGTGGATCTGAAAAATCTTGGGTACACTGACGAACCGTTCGTCCTAGCCAATGATGTGGCACAGGTTATCTATGTGAAGGACATGTCTACCAAACCGAGAAAAAGAAAAGATAAGGAAGCGAATACATCATACGATGAGCCAAAGCGCCACATAGTTCTTTCAGGAAAAAGGGACATCCTGGGAGTGGACGGCAAGACAGACATGTCTGAAGATTATGAAAAGTTTCATGAAATTCCTCCCTTCAATGTCAAGGCTGACCCAAGCATCCTGATAAACGATGAAGATTATCCATGGTTACGGCGCAATAAGCAAATGATACAAGCGAAGAAAAAGTGAAGACTTTCTCCCGCAACTATTATGATGATACCATGCCAACTTTGTAATACACGAGTATGCTATGCCAACTTTTTCAGAGTTCATTTGAAAACTATGAATTTAGGTCGAATTTTCTCTATAGGTGCATCTATGTTCATTTTTTAGTAAAGTTAATCACAAACTTGTGATTCACACAAATTTCAAAGAATTCAAATTTTAACTATTCAAATTTGGAAACTAATGGCACTAACAAAAAGTATATAATTTTTTTAAAACTAATGGCACTAACAGAAAGTTTATAATTTTGCTGACCTAAAAGCAAAAAGAAATAAAAAATAAAGCAAAAAACAAAAGAAAATAAATAATCTAGAAAACAAAACAAAAAATCTGGAAAACAAAAAAATAGCAACAATAAGTATTTTTTTGTAAATAGAAAAAAAAATAAAATAAATTAAGCAACAAAGAAAACAAAAAACTAAAGAAAGTGTTTTCAAATTTGAAAACTAATGGCACTAACAGAAAGTTTATAATTTTTCTAAAACTAAAAGCAAAAAGAACTAAAAAATAAAGCAAAAAACAAAACAAAATAAATAATGCAGAAAACAAAACAAAAAAACTGGAAAAAATAGCAATAATAAGTATTTTGTTGTAAGTAGAAACAAAATAAAATAAATAAAGCAACAAAGAAAACTAAAAAACTAAAAAAGTGTTTTCAAATTTGAAAACTAATGGCACTAACAGAAAGTTCATAATTTTTCTAAAACTAAAAGCAAAAAGAATTAAAAAATAAAGCAAAAAACAAAAGAAAATAAATAATGCAGAAAACAAAACAAAAAAAATGGAAAAAATTAAAAATAGCAACAATAAGTAGAGAAAACAAAAAAAAACAAAAAAAGTGTTTTCAAATTTGAAAACTAATGGCACTAACAGAAAGTTTATAATTTTTCTAAAAACTAAAAGCAAAAAGGAATTAAAAAATAAAGCAAAAAACAAAAGAAAATAAATAATGCAGAAAACAAAACAAAAAAACTGGGAAATTTTTTTTAAAAATAGCAACAATAAGTAAAGAAAACAAAAAAACAAAAAAATGCCTCCTACTGAGCTCCCACGGCCCGAATACGACTAGAAACCCTACCATGGGCCAGGATTCAGGCCCGCAGGAGACCTAGTAGGCCCATAGGCACAGACAGTGGATTTAGGCCTGTAAGCCTGCAGTAGAGAGGAGCTCAAAGTGGTCGGCTCGGCAGAGCTTATAAACCACTCCAAGCCCCTCTCGGCTAGCGAGGTGGGACTAAACATCCCACCGCACTGCGCCAGTTCTAGCATAAGGCCTTTGGTCCCGGTTGGTGCCAGCAACCGGGACTAAAGGGGGCATTGGTCACGGTTCGTGGCACAAACCGTGACCAATGCCCCCCTTTAGTCCCGGTTGGTGCCACCAACCGGGACCAAAGGCCACCGATTCCCGCCCTTTGGGGTGCTGAAAAGAGGCCTTTGGTCCCGGTTGGTGCCACCAACCGGGACCAAAGGCCGCTGGGACTAAAGGGGGGCATTGGTCACGGTTTGTGCCACGAACCGTGACCAATGCCTTTGGTATATAAGCCATCACTTAGGAAATTTTCACATTTCCCTCGCAGTTGCCCCCGACGACGCCGAGCACATCAACACCGCCAGGCTGCCCCAACGTCGCCCGCTGCCCCCGCCGTCGCCGTCGCCCGCACCCCGAGTCGCCGTCGCCCGCACCCCGAGTCGCCGTCGCCCGCGCCGGGACTAAAGGGGGGCATTGGTCACGGTTTGTGCCACGAACCGTGACCAACGCCTTTGGTATATAAGCCAGCACTTAGGAAATTTTCACATTTCCCTCGCAGTTGCCCCCGATGACGCCGAGCACATCAACGCCGCCAGGCTGCCCCAACACCGCCCGCTGCCCCCGCCGTCGCCGTCGCCCGCGCCCCGAGTCGCCGTCGCCCGCGCCCTCACCCGACGCTGTCGCCCTCGCCCTCGCCCGACACCGTCGCCACGCGCCGCCGTCCCCTGCCCCGACGCGCGCCGCCCCTGCCCCGTCGCCGTCGCCGTGCCGCCGTCCCCTGCCTCTATGAGCACCGCACGTCTGCCGCCCCCGCCGCCGCCGTGCAATTTTTTTATTATACATGCTATTTTTTACATGTTTTTAGATTTTCATATATATATGTATGTATGTATTTTTTAGATATATGTATTTTTTGATGTATGTTCATATATGTATGCATGTATTTTTCACATGTTTTTTGTATGTATGTATGTATTTTTTCAATTGTAATGATATTTTAAAAATACATATATGCAAAAGTTAGATTTTTAATTAGAATTTTTTTATCTATATATGTTCTCTGATTTAGTACATTTTAGGTTAGTTTCATTTTAAAAAAAAATTATATATTTAGGAAGAAGGAATAGAAGGAAGAAGAAGGAAGAAAATGTTTTATATATGAGGGTCGAGAGGGGGTCGACGGTCGAGAGGGGGTCGTCGAACATGAGAGGAAGAAAAGGATGACAAAAGAAGAGGAAGAAGAAAAAAAGAGGAGAAGAAAGAATAGAGGAGATCTTCTCCTTTATTCTTTCTTCTCCTCTTTTTTTCCTTCTTCTTCCTCTTTTTTTATGAGGAACGAGGGTCGTCGAGGGTCGCCGAACATGAGAGGAAGAAGAGGGTAAAAAAAGAAGAGGGAAAAGAGAAAAAAGAGGAGAAGAAAGAATAAAGGAGTTCTTCTCCTCTATTCTTTCTTCTCCTCTTTTTTTTCTTCTTCTTCCTCTTTTTTTATCGGGAACGAGGGTCGCCGAGCGGTAGAGGAAACCCTATATAGCAAGTATCGTCGGTGTGAGATACATGTGGCCGTCGGTGTCGGACAGTACATCCACGTCCCACAAGTGACGCGGGCTTCGACGCCCACATCACTTGTGGGACGTGGATGTAGTGTCCGACACCGACGGCCACATGTATCTCACACCCACGATACTTGCTATTTAGGGTTTCCTCTACCGTTCGGCGACCCTCGACGACCCTCGTTTCCGATAAAAAAAGAGGAAGAAGAAGAAAAAAAGTGGAGAAGAAAGATTTCTTCTCCACTTTTTTTCTTCTTCTTCCTCTTTTTTTATCGGAAACGAGGGTCGTCGAGGGTCAGGGTCGCCGAGCGGTAGAGGAAACCCTAAATAGCAAGTATCGTCGATGTGAGATACATGTGGCCGTCGGTGTCGGATAGTACATCCACGTCCCACAAGTGACGCGGGCTTCGACGCCCACGTCATTTGTGGAACGTGGATGTAGTGTCCGACACCGACGGCCACATGTATCTCACACCCATGATACTTGCTATTTAGGGTTTCCTCTACCGCTCGGTGACCCTCGACGACCCTCGTTCCCGATAAAAAAAAGAGGAAGGAGAAGAAAGAATAGAGGAGTTCTTACTCCTCTATTCTTTCTCTTTTTTTTCTTCTTCCTCTTCTTTTTTTATCCTTGAAGCGTTGTCGAGGCCACCCCAAACCCTAGTGAAGCAGCGTCGAGGCCACCCCAAACCCTAGAGAAGCAGCGTCGAGGCCACTAATTAATATTAGTTCTACGTTTGCCACTAATATATCCATCTGTCATGTTTGAATAATAATTGCCGTGTTGTAAATATTTGTAGAAACTATGGACACCGCCCGAGACGAAGTACAAGTAGAGTTGTTGGGGGACATAATCGCACGAGGAAGTGATGCCGTCTGCTCATTGTTTCTCAACGACACCGATGGTCTGGAAGCAGCTGGCTATGATTATGATGGCTCCGGTGACCTAATGCCGGTGCAAGAAGGAGACCGTGAGGACGGCTTCGGTGACCCAATGCCAGTGCAAGAAGGAGACCGTGATGACGTCTCCGGTGACCGAACCGAGTCCGGCCAGGTATTGTTGGGGAACGTAGTAATTTCAAAAAATTTCCTACGCACACGCAAGATCATGGTGATGCATAGCAACGAGAGGGGAGAGTGTTGTCTACGTACCCTCGTAGACCGAAGCGGAAGCGTTGACGCAACATAGAGGAAGTAGTCGTACGTCTTCCCGGTCCAACCGATCCAAGCACCGTTACTCCGGCACCTCCGAGTTCTTGGCACACGTTCAGCTCAATGACGCTCCCCGGGCTCCGATCCAGCAAAGCTTCGGGGAGGAGTTCCGTCAGCACGACGGCGTGGTGACGATCTTGATGTTCAACCATCGCAGGGCTTTGCCTAAGCACCGCTACAATATGACCGAGATGGAATATGGTGGAGGGGGGCACCGCACATGGCTAAGGAACGATCACGAAGATCAAATTGTGTGTCTATGGGGTGCCCCCTGCCCCCGTATATAAAGGAGTGGAGGAGGGGAGGGCCGACCCTCTCTATGGCGTGCCCTAGGGGAGTCCTACTCCCACCGGGAGTAGGATTCCCCCTTTCCTAGTCCAACTAGGAGTCCTTCCAAGTAGTAGGAGTAGGAGACAAGGAAGGGGAAGAGGGAAGAGAAGGAAGGAGGGGGCGCAGCCCCTCCCCCTAGTCCAATTCGGACTAGGCCTTGGGGGGCGCGCGGCCTGCCTCTCCCTCTCCCCTAAAGCCCAATAAGGCCCATATACTTCTTCTCATGTATTCCCGTAACTCCCCGGTACTCCAAAAAATACCCGAACCACTCGGAACCTTTCCGATGTCCGAATATAGTCGTCCAATATATCGATCTTTACATCTCGACCATTTCGAGACTCCTCGTCATGTCCCCGATCTCATCCAGGACTCCGAACTCCTTCTGTACAACAAAACTCATAAACTCATAATATAACTGTCATCGAAACCTTAAGCCTGCGGACCCTACGGGTTTGAGAACAATGTAGACATGACCGAGACATGTCTCCGGTCAATAACCAATAGCGGAACCTAGATGCTCATATTGGCTCCTACAAATTCTACGAAGATCTTTATTGGTCAGACCGCATAACAACATACGTTGTTCCCTTTGTCATCGGTATGTTACTTGCCCGAGATTCGATCGTCGGTATCTCAATACCTAGTTCAATCTCATTATCGGCAAGTCTCTTTACTCGTTCCGTAATACATCATCTCACAACTAACTCATTAGTTGCAATGCTTGCAAGGCTTATGTGATGTGCATTACCGAGAGGGCCCAGAGATACCTCTCCAACAATCGGAGTGACAAAATCCTAATCTCGAAATACGCCAACCCAACATGTACCTTTGGAGACACCTGTAGAGCTCCTTTATAATAACCCAGTTACGTTCTGACGTTTGGTAGCACACAAAGTGTTCCTCCGACAAACGGGAGTTGCATAATCTCATAGTCATAGGAACATGTATAAGTCATGAAGAAAGCAATAGCAACATACTAAATGATTGGGTGCTAAGCTAATGGAATGGGTCATGTCAATCACATCATTCTCCTAATGATGTGATCCCGTTAATCAAATAACAACTCTTTGTCTATGGTTAGGAAACATAACCATCTTTGATTAATGAGCTAGTCTAGTAGAGGCATACTAGTGACACTCTGTTTGTCTATGTATTCACACATGTATTATGTTTCCGGTTAATACAATTCTAGCATGAATAATAAACATTTATCATGAAATAAGGAAATAAATAATAACTTTATTATTGCCTCTAGGGCATATTTCCTTCAGTCTCCCACTTGCACTAGAGTCAATAATCTAGTTCACATTGCTATGTGATTTAACACCAATAGTTCACATCATTATGTGACCAACATTCAAAGGGTTTACTAGAGTCAATAATCTAGTTCACATCGCTATGTGATTAACACCCAAAGAGTACTAAGGTGTGATTATGTTTTGCCTGTGAGAGAAGTTTAGTCAACGGTCTGCCATATTCCGATCCGTATGTATTTTGCAAATTTCTATGTCAACAATGCTCTGCACAGAGCTACTCTAGCTAATTGCTCCCACTTTCAATATGCATCCAGATTGAGACTTAGAATCATCTGGATCAGTGTCATAGTTTGCATCAACGTAACCCTTTATGACGAACCTTTTGTCACCTCCATAATCGAGAAACATATCCTTATTCCACTAAGGATAATTTTGACCGCTGTCTAGTGATCTACTTCCTAGATCACTATTGTATTCCCTCGCTTAACACAGTGTAGGGTATACAACAGATCTGGTACATAGCATGGCATACTTTATAGAATCTATGGCGGAGGCATAGGGAATGACTTTCATTCTCTTTCTATCTTCTGTCGTGGTCGGGCTTTGAGTCTTACTCAATTTCACACCATGCAACACAGGCAAGAACTCTTTCTTTGACTCTTCCATTTTGAACTACTTCAAAATCTTGTCAAGGTATGTACTCATTGAAAAAACTTATCAAGCGTCTTGATCTATCTCTATAGATCTTGATGCTCAATATGTAAGCAGCTTTACCGAGGTCTTTCTTTGAAAAACTCCTTTCAAATATTCCTTTATGCTTTCCAGAAAATTATACATTATTTCCGATCAACAATATGTCGTTCACATATACTTATCAGAAATGCTGTAGTACTCCCACTCACTTTCTTGTAAATACAGGCTTCACCGCAAGTCTGTATAAAACTATATGCTTTGATCAACTTATCAAAGCGTATATTCCAACTCCGAGATTCTTGCACTAGTCCATAGATGAATCGCTGGAGCTTGCATATTTAGTTAACACCTTTAGGATCGACAAAACCTTCTAGTTGCATCGTATACAACTCTTCTTTAGTAAATCCATTAAGGAATGCAGTTTTGTTTATCCATCTGCCAGATTTCATAAAATGCGGCAATTGCTAACATGATTCGGACAGACTTAAGCATAGATACGAGTGAGAAAATCTCATCGTAGTCAACACCTTGAACTTGTCGAAAACCTTTTGCGACAATTCTAGCTTTGTAGACAGTAACACTACTATCAGCATCCGTATTCCTCTTGAAGATCCATTTATTTTCTATGGCTTGCCGATCATCGGGCAAATCCATCAAAGTCCATACTTTGTTCTCATACATGGATCATATCTCAGATTTCATGGCCTCAAACCATTTCGCGGAATTTGGGCTCATCGTCGCTTCCTCATAGTTCGCAAGTTCATCATGGTCTAGTAACATGACTTCCAGAACAGGATTACCGTACCACTCTGGTGCGGATCTCACTCTGGTTTACCTATGAGATTCGGTAGTAACTTGATCTGAAGTTACATGATCATCATCATTAGCTTCCTCACTAATTGGTGTAGTAGTCACAGGAACAGACTTCTGTTATGAACTACTTTCCAATAAGGGAGCAGGTACAGTTACCTCATCAAGTTATACTTTCCTCCCACTCACTTCTTTCGAGAGAAACTCCTTCTCTAGAAAAACTCCGAATTTAGCAACAAAAGTCTTGCCTTCGGATTTGTGATAGAAGGTGTACCCAACAGTCTCCTTTGGGTATCCTATGAAGACATATTTCTTCGATTTGGGTTTGAGCTTATTAGGATGAAACTTTTTCATATAAGCATCACAACCCCAAACTTTAAGAAATGACAACTTTGGTTTCTTGCCAAACCACAGTTCAGATTGTGTCGTCTCAACGGACTTAGATGGTGCCCTATTTAACGTGAATGCAGCTGTCTCTAATGCATAACCCCAAAACGATAGTGGTAGATCGGTAAGAGACATCATAGATCGCACCATATCTAATAAAGTACAGTTATGACGTTCGGACACACCATTATGCTGTGGTGTTCTAGGTGGCGTGAGTAGTGAAACTATTTCACATTGTTTTTAACTGAAGGCCAAACTCGTAACTCAAATATTTTAATTCTGCGATCATATCGTAAAAACTTTCATTTTTGTTACAATGATTCTCCACTTCACTCTGAAATTCTTTGAATTTTTCAACTGTTTCAGACTTGTGTTTCATTAAGTAGATATACCCATATCTGCTCAAATCATCTGTGAAGAAAAATAATGATACCTTCCACGAGCCTTAATATTCATCGGACCACATACATCAGTATGTATGATTTAAAACAAATCTGTCGCTCGCTCCATTGTTCCGGAGAACGGAGTCTTAGTCATCTTGCCCATGAGGCATGGTTCGCAAGCATCAACTGATTCATAATCAAGTGATTCCAAAAGCCCATCAGCATGGAGTTTCTTCATGCGCTTTACACCAATATGACCTAAACGGCAGTGCCACAAATAAGTTGCACTATCATTATTAACTTTGCATCTTTTGGCTTTAATATCATGAATATGTGTATCACTACGATCGAGATCCAACGAACCATTTTCATTGGGTGTGTAACCATATAAGGTTTTATTCATGTAAACAGAACAACAATTTATTCTCTTACTTAAATGAATAACCATATTGCAACAATTTATGCTGAACGCAAACACCAAATAACACTTATTTAGGTTCAACACTAATCCCGAAAGTATAGGGAGTGTGCGATGATGATCATATCAATCTTGAAACCACTTCCAACACACATCGTCACTTCACCCTTAACTAGTCTCTGTTCATTCTGCAACTCCCGTTTCGAGTTACTACTCTTAGCAACTGAACTAGTATCAAATACTGAGGGGTTGCTATAAACACTAGTAAAGTACACATCAATAACATGTATATCAAATATACTTATGTTCACTTTGCCATCCTTCTTATCCGCCAATCACTTGGGGTAGTTCCGCTTCCAGTGACCAGTCCCTTTGCAGTAGAAGCACTTAGTCTGAGCCTTAGGACCAGACTTGGGCTTCTTCACTTGATCAGCAACTTTCTTGTTGTTTTTCTTGAAGTTCCCCTTTTTCCCTTTGCCCTTTTCTTGAAACTAGTGATCTTGTCAACCATCAACACTTGATGCGCTTTCTTGATTTCTACCTTCATCGATTTCATCATCATGAAAAGCGCGGGATTCGTTTTCGTCATCCCTTGAATACTATAGTTCATCACGAAGTTCTACTAACTTGGTGATGGTGACTAGAGAATTCTGTCAATCACTATCTTATCTGGAAGATTAACTCCCACTTGATTCAAGCGACTGTAGTACCCAGACAATCTGAGCACATGCTCACTAGTTGAGGGATTCTCCTCCATCTTTTAGCTATAGAACTTGTTGGAGACTTCATATCTCTCAACTTGGATATTTGCTTGAAATATTAACTTCAACTCCTGGAACATCTCATATGGTCCATGACGTTCAAAACGTCTTTGAAGTCCCAATTCTAAGCCGTTAAGCATGGTGCACTAAACTATCAAGTAGTCATCATATAGAGCTAGCCAAACGTTCATAACGTCTGAATTTGCTCCTGCAATAGGTCTGTCACCTATTGGTGCATCAAGGACATAATTTTTCTGTGCAGCAATGAGGATAAACCTCAGATCACGGATCCAATCCGCATCATTGCTACTAACATCTTTCAACATAGTTTTTCTCTAGGAACATATCAAAACAAACATAGGGAAGCAACAACGCGAGCTATTGATCTACAACATAGATATGCTAATACTATCAGGACTAAGTTCATGATAAATTTAAGTTCAATTAATCATATTACTTAAGAACTCCCACTTAGATAGACATCTCTCTAATCCTCTAAGTAACCACGTGATCCAAATCAACTAAACCATAACCGATCATCACATGAAATGGAGTAGCTTTCAATGGTGAACATCACTATGTTGATCATATCTACTATATGATTCACGCTCGACCTTTCGGTCTCAGTGTCCCGAGGCCATATCTGCATATGCTAGGCTCGTCAAGTTTAACCTGAGTATTCCGTGTGTGCAAAACTGTCTTGCACCCGTTGTAGATGGACGTAGAGCTTATCACACCCGATCATCATGTGGTGTCTGGGCACGACGAACTTTGGCAACGGTGCATACTCAGGAGAACACTTTTATCTTGAAATTTAGTGAGAGATCATCTTATAATGCTACCGTCAATCAAAGCAAAATAAGATGCATAAAAGATAAACATCATATGCAATCAAAATATGTGACATGATATGGCCATCATCATCTTGTGCCTTTGATCTCCATCTCCAAAGTACCGTCATGATCTCTATCGTCACCGACATGACTGTCAGGACCGGATTTTCGGGATATAATTTCTAGAGAATGGACCTTGTGCTCACCAGCCCCAGGATTACTGTTAGCTGATGAGGCACCAACTTGATATAGAAATTCCAAGCAAAAGTACATAATATGTAGTACAAGACCACTCTGGCCTGTGAGTACAACAAAAGGTTTCTAGGGGTTGATGGCGGAAGCGGTTTGTGGTTCACCATGGTCTATGGGACTCCATTTCCCACAGGAATAGCTGACCAGGTTAACTCCTATCTTCGCGAGGCTGCTATCACCGTTGCTTAGGTTCTGAGACTGTCATCACAACGCTCCTCTCCAGGCAAGCAATCTGGCCAAGACAATAGCCAGGGACAAGCCAGTGAGTAATTTTGAATGTACTCGCAAACATTATGAACACGGGTATAATATAGCAACCGATAACCATGCTCTGAAAACACTCTACAATCACGACGTCGGTCATGAAAATGGAATCCCTGATGTATGCAAGTAGGTTATTTATATGCAAGATGTATAGGCAATAATAGAATAGTAATAAAGTGCACCGATCGGATGTCTGATGCGATGTCTCGAAAGGATAGTAAAAGTGAGCACGCCTCAGTCGGGCGTCTCAGCAACACCACATAAAGGGCTTATAAAGTGAATAAAATAACGAGCATGCCACAGTCGGGCGTCTGAGCGACACCACATAAAGGGCTTATAAAGTAAATAAATAACAAGCATGCCACAGTCGGGCGTCTGAGCGACACCACATAAAGGGCTTAGAAAGTGAATAAAATAACAAGCATGCCACAGTCGGGCGTCTGAGCGACACCACATAAAGGGCTTATAAATTAAATAAATAATCACCATGAATATCTGGGAGGTAGAACCGTCCCAGGGATATTCATTACTTCAAACAATATACTTGGTTAGTCCACAACAATAAAAATCATAACAATCATATATCACAAGTAAAAATCCATATGTTCTGGTTTAACAGTTTCACCTCCGAAGATCGACACTAAGACCGACACTTGACCCATCCCAGACTGTAGTCCTTAACCATGGACACGGCTATTCGAATAGGTTTAATACCTCTGCAGAGGGTGTACTCTTTACCCACGAGGAACGGATTTCTTTAGTCCATCGGAACTAATTCCGTCTACGGTCTTTTAGTCGAAAACACGCCTGACTTGCACACACCAGCTTAACTTTACTCGGGTCTGGAATCACCCATGACACCTGTTAAGCAAAACTCTAAGTGGGGAGGCTACAACCTCGCGTAGCATGGGATCAAATTTCTATCGCGCGCTCTAAGGGGTGCCCCCCTCTCGGTCCCAACCGGAAACACCCATGCCCCCGAACCAGGTGGCATGCCTACCGGCTACAACCGGTATCTTCCACCATGGCCTCTCTGTACGGTGTGTGCTAAGACAGGGGTTGACAACTTACTGAACCGTACCCTACCTACGGCAGGGACAAGTGGCAACACGAAACAAGTATGGGGGTTACCGGAACAAGACTCGATCTACGGTCGACTCAGGAGGCTTAAGTATTTCCTGCATGATTAGCTCAAGAATAATATTTCACATCCATCAGACACCACCACCACTCATCATACCTTCCCATGCCCTACCGGTCATAACCGTCTGGACTAGGGATAAGCTCGGGTCTACTCAAGACAGAGGCTTCCCCGGATCCTTCCCGGTAGGCATGAGAGGCATATGGGGGTGATTGCTATCATAAGCATATCCATTTCCAACAGCATGTATTTTCATTATGCACTCAATGCGTATGATCATGTCGTTATAAAAATAATTAATGCTCCATGTCGAGGTGGTATTTAACCGCATCAAACAGTCCCCAAAATATTACGCCAGGGTTCAGAATGCTTGCCTTCAAGTTGTGGAGAGGTGGGGGTGCTCTCCAAAACTTTTTGAAAGTTTTCTTCTCTTCCAAAAATCCTATTTTGAAAATATTGGAATTAACACACAATTTCAAAACAGCAGAAAAAATTTCTTTGAATTTTTTTTCAAATAAATCTTAAAATAAACTAGACAGCATTTGAGAGATGTAGGAAAAAGAATCAATTCATTTGGAGTTATATTTAAAAAGTTATAGCCAGTCAAAGATTTGGTCAAAATCTGTTTTTAAATAAAGATATAAAAGAAAACGCTTCAGATAGGAATACGTTTTCGGAGCGGAGGAAACGTACTGGGGTGGTTTATGTTTTCACTTAAACACGTGGACCGGTGCGGGGGTCACTGACAGTGGGTCCAGGGGGCCCACTAGTCAGGTTTGACCAGGCCCCTTTCCCTCTTCTTCCTTTGACCGAGCTGGAGGCGGGGCTCCGGCGACGCTCGCCGGCGAACGGCGGCACCTCTCGAGAAATGGAGGCCACCCGCGGGCTCAGGGGATCGAGGCGGTCCCTCCGGTGGTCGTCACAGTCCCTGGGGTGGTCGGAGCTGCCGGCGGCGAGCTCCGCAGCGGGTGGTGGCCGTCGGGCAAAGTGAGTTTTCGCCTGCAGCGAGTCCCGAGCAAAATTGAGTAGGGGGTTGGACTCACGAGAGGGAGAGGAAGCTCCTGGTGAAGAGAGTGGAGAGGGGGAGGCCCTGGTGGCGCCGGAGTGGCCGGGGCAGTGGTGGCGGCAGGAGTTGCCGGAGAGGAAGAAGACGACCCCCTGGTCTTACTACTGCTACGGGTGGGTCGGTGAGGGAGTGAGAGAGGCTGCGTGAGGCCTGGACGAGCTTGGGGGTACTATTTATAGTGCATCCATGGCGGTTCCGCGGTCGAGGATAAGGTCGCCGGCGAACTGCCTCTCTGTAGTGGTCAGGGCGACGAGAGCTTGCTGACGAGCGAGGGGATAAGCTTGCGCGGCTTCTAGGGGCAGGTGGTGAGCCGGGGTGGCTCGGGCGGCGCCGACCGGGGCAGGAGCCACTGTGGCCGGCCGCTAGCCGCCGTGGCCGACCTGACGGCGGCCCTGTGTGGCTCCAGGGAAGAGCTTGGGCGTTTCCTGCGAGTGGATGAGGTCGGGGGCGGCTCTGCGGGCGAGCAGGGGTTGGTGGCGCGAAGTGGGCGCGACACGGCGGCTCGGGTGCACGTGCGTGCAAAACGCACGCTCTAGGCACGCCCAGAGCACGCCCGGGATGTGTTCGACGAATTGCCAGTGCATGCTAGAGGTCGCGGGTGAGGCTGGCAAGAAATAGGGCTAGGTTAGAGTTAGCAAGAAGGTAAATGGACATGGTGTTAGGTCAGGTGTTCAAGTTTATAATGCAAATAAAAACTAATGCCAATTTGTCCATGCTCTCAGTGTGTTTGAACAAAATGCCACAGGCACCTAGGCATTTCTTGGTGTGGCCAACTCTTCCAGATTGAGGTCTCTTTGGATGCACAAGAGGGTGGTGAGGTTAGTTTGTAAAAAGCACAAACTTGTTAGCGCAAGTTTTTCAAAACTTCAATTCTGGACAGGAAGTAAATGGTATCATCTCATGAACCAAAATTATTCCAATGGTTGCATGCTCCTGGACTTAGGGGTTTTGTAGGGTGGTCTATGAGAAGGAGAAAGAATCAAGGGAAAAAGAGCAAGCAAAAATATGGTTGCTGTACAAACCATCAAGTTGGACCAGAATGCAAAAGAGGTTGGTTCACTCAAAATTTTCAAAGGACATCACTGGGTTTTTGCATAAAGTTGAATCATATGCTACTACTATCATACCATAATTTTGGTGGAAGCTAGAATGAAATATTTAAGTGGGTTGTAGTGCAAAATTGCCCACTAGACCAGGGAAGAAAATTTGGTGTAGAGCTCAAAATATTTCATGAAATAAAGATGTTTTTGCACAAAAGTGATTTAAAAACATCACCTGACATTTCCAAATTTTTGGTTGAAATCTTGAATGAATTTATCAATTGGTTGTAGTTCAAATATGGCCATAAAACCATGGAAAAATTCCATTTTTCAGGAAAATAAAGATTAAGCAAATTAATTATGTAATTAGCTCTACTGATAAAAGAAAAGTTTTTCTTGAGAGGTTAAACAAGTCCAATAACATATTTGAAAAAAATTCACTTAGGGGGAAACTCCATAATAACAAGGGAGAAAATGGTTCAAAAATCAAAAGGGAGCCCAGAAAATAAAAGTTTTTAATTCCTGGCAAAATTTTAATTAATAAAACAAGGTCAAAATTTTGGGGTGTCACAACACTACCCCCCTTAAGAAAAATCTCGTCCTCGAGATTTGATAAGGGTTGTTTTTCGAAAAAATCTTCCCTGTTAGTTGGAATCAAAAAGCTTACTCATAGCACAAACTTTGTGTGGCCGGGGTTGGTTTTTGGTAGCTACGCTCGAAGTAAAATGCAACCGTTCACCGACGTACTCAAGCATGGTTATAATTAAAAATCGGGGCGCTCAACCAAACAACATTCATTCATGGCGACACCAGATCACACAATTACAGGGCGTGGCCGTACTAAGGCTCGGTACTACTCGAGTAGATTAGTCTACCTCGTTCATATCCAAGCGGGCGTGCCTTGTGGACGCCGAGGCTTGTCCATTGGCTTCACCGTCGGGGTTAGCCGGAGGGGGTTGAGGAACTACAGGGTCGGGGTAGCGATGATGACCATCGCGGGGATTGTTGGCCACAGTCCCGTTGGAGTGGGTTCCCAAAAGGCGACGAAGCACTTCTGGGGTCATCAAGGCACCTTGGTTGATGGCTGGGGCTAACCTTAGGGTCTCGATTGGTTGTCCGAACAGCACGACAGGGTTGTCGGTGTCGGGCTCATCTTCTCTTCTTGCTAGGGCTCGGCGGATCAATTCTCCACGAGCTGCGATCAGATCAAGGGTGATTTGATCGAACAGTCCCTCTAGTGTACTTACATAGCGCACCAGATGCAATAACGCTGGATCCGTCTCGTGGTCTCCGTTGGCGACTTGTGGTGGTCTACCATACCCGTCACGACTGGGGTAGTAGTAGAAGGAGAGACAGTTAACTCGGGGCGACAAGTGCCGGAGTTGAACTATGGCTTCTCGAGCAGCTAGTTGGATGGCTTGTGGCTCAAAGGAAGTTGTCCTTCCAGTGAACCTGTAGGGGCTTCTGGTGATAGACCCCTACCATAGACGTGCACAGTGGCCCAAAATTGACGGCTTTCACCGCTCATGGACCCTTGGTACACGACATATTTTGTGGCTCTTCTAATGCAAGGGCACGGCGGGTGAGGTTTGCTAGCACGGTCACAAAACCTCCAAGGTTAGTCGCTGTGGTCTCATTGTGAACAATGGGTCCTGGCATTTTAGCTGGGTTTGGGGCTAGAGGCTGTGCTGTGCCGGGATGAGGCTAGTGTGCCCTTTTATAGAAAAAGGGACGGAGTCTTCCTTCGCATGCTTGCGAAAAAGACTATTCAGGGGCCGGACACTGGAGGGTGATCGACAGGGTAGGCTGATAGGTTGGGCACCGACTGCCACAAGGTGTCGGGTTACTGTGTGGCTATCTTGCATGGGAAGCTTGGCCGGGGTTTGGTTAATGTCTGGTGGGTTGGTATACCTAGGTTTTTCGACCCGGCTAAGATAGGATTAGCCAATGGTTAGCTGGCTCTGATACCAAGTTTGTCAGGACCGGATTTTCGGGATATAATTTCCAGAAAATGGCCCTTGTGCTCACCAGCCCCAGGATTACTGTTAGCTGATGAGGCACCAACTTGATACAGAAATTCCAAGCAAAAGTACATAATATGTAGTACAAGACCACTCTGGCCTGTGAGTACAACAAAAGGTTTCTAGGGGTTGATGGCGAAAGCGGTTTGTGGTTCACCACGGTCTATGGGACTCCATTTCCCACAGGAACAGCTGACCAGGTTAACTCATATCTTCGCGAGGCTGCTATCACCATTGCTTAGGTTCTGAGACTGTCATCGCAACGCTCCTCTCCAAGCAAGCAATCTGGCCAAGACAATAGCCAGGGACAAGCCAGTGAGTACTTTTGAATGTACTCGCAAACATTATGAACACGGGTATAATATAGCAACCGATAATCATGCTCTGAAAACACTCTACAATCACGATGTCAGTCATGAAAATGGAATCCCTGATGTATGCAAGCAGGTTATTTATATGCAACATGTATAGGCAATAATAGAATAGTAATAAAGTGCACCGATCGGATGTCTGATGCGACGTCTCGAAAGGATAGTAAAAGTGAGCATGCCTCAGTCGGGCGTCTCAGCGACACCACATAAAGGGCTTATAAAGTGAATAAAATAACAAGCATGCCACAGTCGGGCGTCTGAGCGACACCACATAAAGGGCTTATAAAGTAAATAAATAACAAGCATGCCACAGTCGGGCGTCTGAGCGACACCACATAAAGGGCTTATAAAGTGAATAAAATAACAAGCATGCCACAGTCGGGCGTCTGAGCGACACCACATAAAGGGCTTATAAATTAAATAAATAATCACCGTGAATATCCGGGAGGTAGAACCGTCCCAGGGATATTTATTACTTCAAACAATATACTTGGTTACTCCACAACAATAAAAATCATAACAATCATATATCACAAGTAAAAATCCATATGTTCTAGTTTAACAGTTTCACCTCCGAAGATCGACACTAAGACCGACACTTGACCCATCCCAGACTGTAGTCCTTAACCATGGACACGGCTATTCGAATAGGTTTAATACCTCTGCAGAGGGTGTACTCTTTACCCACGAGTAACGGAATTCTTTAGTCCATCAGAACTAATTCCGTCTACGGTCTTTTAGTCGAAAACACGCCTGACTTGCACACACCAGCTTAACTTTACTCGTGTTTGGAATCACCCATGACACTTGTTAAGCAAAACTCTAAGTGGGGAGGCTACAACCTCGCGTAGCATGGGATCAAATTTCTATCGCATGCTCTAAGGGGTGCCCCCCTCTCGGTCCCAACCGGAAACACCCATGCCCCAAGACCAGGTGGCATGCCTACCGGCTACAACCGGTATCTTCCACCATGGCCTCTCTGTATGGTGTGTGCTAAGACAGGGGTTGACAACTTACTGAACCGTACCCTACCTGTTGGAAATATGCCCTAGAGGCAATAATAAATTGGTTATTATTATATTTCCTAGTTCATGATAATTGTTTATTATCCATGCTGGAATTGTATTGATAGGAAACTCAGATACATGTGTGGATACATAGACAACAGCATGTCCCTAGTAAGCCGCTAGTTGACTAGCTCGTTGATCAATAGATGGTTACGGTTTCCTGACCATGGACATTGTATGTCGTTGATAACGGGATCACATCATTAGGAGAATGATGTGATGGACAAGACCCAATCCTAAGCATAGCAAAGATCGCGTAGTTCGTATGCTGAAGCTTTTCTAATGTCAAGTATCATTTCCTTAGACCATGAGATTGTGCAACTCCCGGATACCGTAGGAGTGCTTTGGGTGTGCCAAACGTCACAATGTAACTGGGTGGCTATAAAGGTACACTACGGGTATCTCCGAAAGTGTCTGTTGGGTTGGCACGAATCAAGACTGGGATTTGTCACTCCGTGTGACGGAGAGGTATCTCTGGGCCCACTCGGTAGGACATCATCATAAATGTGCACAATGTGACCAAGGAGTTGATCACGTGGATGATGTGTTACGAAATGAGTAAAGAGACTTGCCGGTAACGAGATTGAACAAGGTATCGGGATACCGACGATCGAATCTCGGGCAAGTATCGTACCGATAGACAAAGGGAATTGTATACGGGATTGATTAAGTCCTTGACATCGTGGTTCATCCGATGAGATCATTGTGGAACATGTAGGAGCCAACATGGGTATCCAGATCCTGCTGTTGGTTATTGACCGGAGAACGTCTCGGTCATGTCTGCATGGTTCCCGAACCCGTAGGGTCTACACACTTAAGGTTCGATGACGCTAGGGTTATAAAGGAAGTTTGTATGTGGTTACCGAATGTTGTTCGGAGTCCCGGATGAGATCCCGGAAGTCACGAGGAGTTCCGGAATGGTCCGGAGGTAAAGATTTATATATAGGAAATCCTGTTTCGGCCATCGGGACAAGTTTCGGGGTCATCGGTATTGTACTGGGACCACCGGAAGGGTCCCGGGGGTCCACCTGCCCCGGGGGGCCACATGGGCTGTAGGGGGTGCGCCTTGGCCTACATGGGCCAAGGGCACCAGGCCCAAGGGGCCCATGCGCCTAGGGTTTCCAAAGGGGAAGAGTCCCACTAGTGGAAGGCACCCCCTAGGTGCCTTGGGGGGGGGGGGAGGGAAACCTCCCTTGGCCGCCGCCCCCCTAGGAGATTGGATCTCCTAGGGCCAGCGCCCTCCCCCCCCTAGGCCCTCCTATATATAGTGGGGGAAGGAGGGCTTTTTCATCCATGCCTTTGGTTGCCTCCTTCTCCCTTCTCCAACACCTCCTCCTCTCCCGCGGTGCTTGGCGAAGCCCTGCAGGATAGCCACGCTCCTCCATCACCACCACGCCGTTGTGCTGCTGCTGGATGGAGTCTTCCTCAACCTCTCCCTCTCTCCTTGCTGGATCAAGGCGTGGGAGACATCGTCGGGCTGTACGTGTGTTGAACGCGGAGGTGTCGTCCGTTCGGCACTAGGATCTCCGGTGATTTGAATCACGACGAGTACGACTCCATCAACCCCGTTCACTTGAACGCTTCCGCTTAGCGATCTACAAGGGTATGTAGATGCACTCTCCTTCCCCTCGTTGTTGGTCTCTCCATAGATAGATCTTGGTGACACGTAGGAAATTTTTTGAATTCTGCTACGTTCCCCAACACTACCTACAGCAGGGACAAGTGGCAGCACGAAACAAGTATGGGGGTTACCGGAACAAGACTCGATCTACGGCCGACTCAGGAGGCTTAAGTATTTCCTGCATCATTAGCTCAAGAATAATATTTCACATCCATCAGACACCACCACCACTCATCATACCTTCCCCTGCCCTACCGGTCATAACCGTCTCGACTAGGGACAAGCTCGGGTCTACCCAAGACAGAGGCTTTCCCGGATCCTTCCCGCCACAAGTCGCCGCCACCGCGCCACCCCACACCCGCGCCGCCGCACCTTGCCCACGCCACCGCCGCACCTTGCCCACGCCGCCGCCGCCCTACGCCACGCCGCCGGAGCCTCTCGCCGGAGACCTCGCCAGAGGTTGCCCCGCGTCTCTTTTCCTCGGATCGTTTTCTTCTAATCGTTCCGATTCTTTTCTTCTCTTCCGATTCGTTTTCTTTCCGGTTCTTTTCTAAACCGTTCCTGTTTTCTAGATCGGTTTTTCGTTTCTTTTTCGATTTCTTTTCCGAAAAAAAAACCTAGATCGGTTTTCGTTTTTCTTTCGGACCGTTCGTCTCAATGAACGTGATCACCGGATTATTCTAGGTTAACGAACGTCCGTTCGTATAACCGTTCATCTTTTTCTTCTCGTCGGATTTATTTCGCGAATGCGATCTCAGATCCGACCTTCGTTCTAGTCTTTCTTCTCGCTCGTTTATCGGAATCAGGTGATTCAAACGCCTGGAGTTTCATTTCAAAACCGCCGTTCCGTCTAATCAACTTAAACAAGCTTTTGCCCCGTTAAAATTTGACCTAGTTTCAACTTGCTAGAACCGAGTTGTTTTCTTCCGCCGTTTGTTTTCCGTTCCTTTGTTCGGTTCGTTCTTTCTTTGAAACCGGAGTTCTTAAGTTGAACTTTCTGGTTCGATCTCTTGTTCGAGTTTTACCTGTGCATTAGATGAGTACTTATTGTGTGCTTGTTGTTGTCTGCGATAGATCACCCGGATTGCGCCGCTTGTTACTTCGAAACCCTAGGTCTCGCGGATCATCAGCAAGGCAAGTTCACACTTTGATCATACTTTTCTACAACCCAGTTTTATTGCATTAGATCAATCCTCACACGTTGCATGATTAGGATCTAATTAAACTGTGGGATGGGAAGTAGATGAGGTAGTACCTATTACCTGTTTATTATCAAACCTTTGGGAGTTACTTCTACGTTTGCTTATTATGCCATGCTATGCCAGTAGACGTGGATTGGGTGAGTGATATCCATGACAGATGTGAGATTGATACTTAAGGGTTTATCTAAGGTGGCAACCTAACACACATCTGGGTGGATTGAGGCACCTGGGGATTCCAGGACTTGCCTGTTTTTATTTTGGACCGCCACCCAGGCTCAAAGGGATCATGAGATTATTCATACTAGAAACTTCCGTGTGCAGCCACAAGCCATTATGGGCTCTGGCATAGTTGACTAAGTTGTGCGAACTCTTACAGGGTAGACTAGCGGATGTAGGGGAAAGTAGGTGTACCGGTCTATCCGTCGTAAGGTGCTAGCGCTTCTGAAAGACTGTGTCTCGGTCATCCGTTTCTCAAACACCATGTAGTGCGAGAAATCCAACGGAGGCGATCGAGTCTTGTGGGGAAAAGTGCGCAAACCTCTGCAGAGTGTATAAACTAATCATGATTAGCCGTGTCCCCGGTTATGGACATCTTGAGTATCTAGTACCTGGATTATTATGTGAATCTCAACATGTTACCCTAAATTAATTTTGTGGGATTTTAATGATGTTACTTAATTGGGATTGAGAATGCTGTCAACCATTCTCAATGTTCAACAACCACCATGATAGTTAAATAAAATTTATTCCTTTGCAGTAGGGAAAAAATGGCTTTACGCAAAACTATAACCATAGAGCTTTTCCATCAGCCAAATATGCGTGTAGTTATAGCCATTGTTCATCATTATCTATGGTGTGAATTTGCCAGTACATTCAATGTACTGACCCGTTTCAGGCTGCAACGTCTCATGTTGCAGGTTTCTTACGACGAGTAAATGATACGTTAGGGTTACGATTTCTACACTCAACTTTGCCGTTGGTGTTGATGGGAATCCACAACCTTGTTTCTTCCGCTATTTTGGATTGAGGTAATAGTATTTACGTTACTTTTACATGTGATTTACCTTTGTTATAAATCCTCGAGTACTGTGTGTGTCAGCATACCAATCCAGGGATGACACTTAAGCACAGAGACTTGATCCATTCGGGTCAGGTCGCTACACTAGGGTTATAAAGGAAGTTTGTATGTGGTTACCAAATGTTGTTCGGAGTCCCGGATGAGATCCCGGACGTCACGAGGAGTTCCGGAATGGTCCGGAGGTAAAGATTTATATATAGGAAATCCTGTTTCGGCCATCGGGACAAGTTTCGGGGTCATCGGTATTGTACCGGGACCACCGGAAGGGTCCCGGGGGTCCACCGGGTGGGTCCACCTGCCCCGGGGGGCCACATGGTCTGTAGGGGGTGCGCCTTGGCCTACATGGGCCAAGGGGACCAGCCCCAAGGGGCCCATGCGCCTAGGGTTTCCAAAGGGGAAGAGTCCCACTAGTGGAAGGCACCCCCTAGGTGCCTTGGGGGGAGGGAAACCTCCCTTGGCCGCCGCCCCCTAGGAGATTGGATCTCCTAGGGCCGGCGCCCGCCCCTAGGCCCTCCTATAATATGGTATTAGAGCACATGTTGACTGTAGGACGTGACCCTAGAAACTGGCAAGCCCATAGCAAAGACTTTTCTCTACAACTTTCCCTTTCAAAAAGATCTTTTACCTCTCTTCTCTTCTGAGCTTATTCAAAAATTCCTTTTTTAGTGAGACCATACCCCTTTTCCCTTTTGACCACGAAGATTCGACTGATGAGACCACACCAAGAAGTACAGGATATCAGACTAGTAAGACCATTCGGAATGAAGAGGATTTTACCATACAATATGATAATGGAAACTACAGCTGTTGAAGACTCTGAAGACTAGGAGAATTTGAAGGCTCTGAAGAATTCCCGGATTTATAAGACCTAGGAAGGCTACCCTTATGGAACTTGGCAGACTATGGAAGTTGTCAATACCCGAGATCAAGGTGTATCGGAGAAAGACCAAAACATGGAGAGTTGAGAACTCAAAGTTTTGTCAAGAAAACCCTAAGGCAGGAGATATCAACTATGGAGAGATAGCTCATGGAAATGACAAGAGCAGAAACACGGTTATCCGTGATGTCATCACCCGCTAATGATGTGGTCACCGAGCTGAGCTAAGCATGCATTCCTTCGGAAGGATTGGATGGTAGAAGGCTGATGGAGCATCTATCAGCAAAGGATGCAGTTTTAAACTTAGCTAGTGTATCACCAGGATCTGGAGTAGTACATCAAGAAGTTTAAAATGGAGCTCCAGGAAGTCGTATTAGACAAGGAAGTATTTCATGAGGAACTCAGGATCCAAAAGCTGAAAGTAGCCCAGCTGGAGGAGCAAAACCTTGAGATACAGGAGATTCATCAGGAACTGAAGGGCAGTAGTACCATGGTTCATGCCAATGTTGAAACCCAGAAGTTTGGAATGCCACTCCAGAAATATTAAAGGACGTCCCGAGAAACTTTTTGTCAATAGAGGATCTGGCAGAAGAAATTGAGAAGGACAAACACGATCGGAAGAAGCCATTGGAGGCATGAACAAGGCTTGAAGAGTTTGGAGACGTTGAAGATTTATTGACCTTAGAAGACCAAACCCCTGTTATATACCTATGTTAGATGCGACGATTGTGAGCTGTCATTTGTTTGATGTTTTTCGACAGCCACAACAAAAATCTGTCTTTTTCAAAACTTTTGTTTGTATTGTGTGCATCCCCCTCTATCTCTCTTATCTTACCCCAAACCCACATGGACCCAATAGAGGATGAATGGAGATGAGCTTGTATTTTCTGGACCGATGAGTCAGTTGGAGGCAGACCAATGGATTCAGAACATGGAGGATCATATGGAGAACAACCCTATAGTCGGAAAGGATATGGCCCAGCATGCTCTACAATGCTTTGAAAGAGGTGCTGCTACTTGGTGGAGGATGTATCAAACCATCAATGGATGGCAAGGAGTAACCACTTGGAAAGAATTTAAGTTGACTTTGCCAAAGTCTCGACTTGTGTCCCAGAAGTTGAAGCCTTATGGAAAGGATATGAAGAAATCTTGTGCATGCAAGATTTGTGGAGAAATAGGACACACCCATAAAGAACACAAGGATGAATGCCTTAATTGTGAAGGAAGTCACCCAGTTGAAGAATGCCCAACTAGGCAGATTTCTTGTTTCTTGTGTGAAGGGACTACCCACTATCCTGCTCAGTGTCACATTTACCCCATGGTACAACGAACCATCCAGCAGAAGAAAGAAGTAATGAAAGGAGCCCTCATGGAAATTTTAGAAGAAACTGTGATGAAGGAAGAGGTGGAGGACACGCCCAAAGAAGAACCATTTAAACCCTACACCAAGTCATGCTATTCATGTGGAGTAGAAGGTCACATCTCCCAGAATTGCATGAATGGGGATCTAGTAGAATTCCCGACAGAGGAAGTAGAATATGACCCACAGGAAATAGAAGCCCTGATTGGAATGGAAAAAGTCCAGGAAGAGAAACCGATTGGAGCCCAAGAGGAACCTGAGTCATATCACCTGTTATAGGTGCAAGGAGTCAGGGCACTACCACAACAATTGCCCAAAAAGGAAGCCAAGGACCCAAGTAGGCTATATAATCACAAGGAAACCTCGAATCTTCCCAGAAGTAATATGTTTCCGTTGTAATGAAGCAGGGCACTTTGCTAGAGAATGCCCCAAGGAGAAGGAAACATGTGCTAGATAGTTGAGTTTGCAACAAAAGAAATGGAGTAGTAGAAGTGAGAACATTTTTCTTTTATATTGAGGTGTCGAGTTGAGACATGTAATGGAGAAGAGAGAGATTGTAATTAATTGAGAGTGAATAAAGTTAGCATCATTGGTACTGGTATGGATTTCATGAGTTGTTACTCTATGAAGAAGGATTTTGACCATTTTGAGGATAAAAGAAATATGGTCTATGGAAGATTTATGCATTTTAAGGGTGGTAGTACCCTGTAATGGATTTTGGACAAAATAAATACGAGTTTTGTCTCGATATGTGTGATGCCCCAAGAGTATGTGGGATGAAGTTGGAGACCGACAGTTTTTTGGACCAAATGTGATCAAGGAGTCAGAAGAGAATGTTAAGTTGATTCGAGATAGACTGAAGGTAGCTCAGTCCAGGCAGAAGAGTTATGTAGACTCAAGGAGGTAGTCTATGAAATTGGAGACAGAGCATGTCTTCGTGTGACCCCTCTGCGACGAGTTAAACGATTTGGAGTTAAGGGACAGTTAGCCCCGAGATTTGTAGGACCATACCGAGTTTTGGAGCGTATGAGAGAAGTGACCTACAAGTTGGAATTACCCGATGTACTGTCAGGAGTTCAGGATGTGTTTCACGTTTCCCAATTGAAGAAATGCCATGCAGAGATGGCCAATATTCCCCTGTAAGCACGCGTGACCATGGAAAGGATAATGATGTACCACGAAGTGGAATATAGACTTCATAAGTATAAGTTTTTATCTCGGTATGAGGGATACCCCACGCGGATGAAGAGATGAGTTACCATTGGATATAAAGGAGGTATGATGTTGGAAATATGGATCAATGGAAATTCCATGATGAGTCTGAGTAATCATGTCCTAGTTTGGTGCCAATAGAAGGAAGGAAGACAATACAATTGGATGGATTTAAGAATACTAGGAAGTTGGAAGTTGGAATAATGATCCATTGCCCGATGATAAGTTCAAGGACTACAAGTGATGAGATGGGCCATAACCCACAGGCCCCAGGACCTGCCAAGAAGCAAGCACACTCTTGCTAAAGGAAAAAACCTAGAAGTGGATATACCTTTGTCGACAGACGATTTTATAGGAGTAACGCAAAACCTGAGAGTTGTGAAGGAACGATAGATGTTTGTTTGGCTTGCAGAATCCATGGAATTATCCGAACTTAGTTCGTCGACAAGAGAAATTCGGCAATGCTTGTGAGGATGACCGAGTGTTACAATGCGAGATTCGCTAAACCATATACAAGGTAATGATTTGGGTGCAGGATGGATTGATCACCATACCGACTTACTCTTATTATTCGCCTTGCTATATGGGATGGTAAATCTGAGTGACTTACCTATAGTAGAGAGACGGCGATATTAAACCTTGTTTAAACCTTAGAATGGTATAGGTATTTTTCCCTTGTACAAGGCAGCTTTTGCCAACCGTAGGTTATACGGTGAGGATCAACCCAGACTCATTTCCTACAGGAGAAGCCATAAATTGTTAACCACCATGAGATATCGATAGTTATTTAGAATTGGCGCCAGACCGTCAGCTAAGAAGACCCAGTCTCGGAATAACCTTACCAGGATGAAAGTACAGAAGAATTGAGTAAAAGGTTATGCCACTACCTGAAGCGCCTAGAGAAGGAATTATCCTTACGATCTGAGAAGACGACACTGTCAAGAATAAGGATGGAGTATATGAGTTTTGATGGAACCGTAACAATGATTCTAAGGGTGGTAGCACCCTAGACACCGTGTGATGATCGATGGATTTTGAGAAGACCCCCAAACCCTAACCTTTTCTTGCTAGCCTCTCCGAATCTCGAGGACGAGATTCCTTTTAAGGGTGGTAGGTTTGTAACATCCCAAATTTTCAATTTGGAATGTTATACATTAGATCATCATGCATATCTTATTTTCTTGCATTTTGGTCGATCCTAGAAATTTCACGCAACTCAAGGACCTTCGAAGAGAGTTGGAGATTTCGTTATTTTCATATTTGAGAGTTTTCTCGAATTTGAAAAAGAGGATCATTTGATTTATTTATTTCATCTTCAATAATTTTTCCGATATCAAAAATATAAGAGAGGGAATAATATGACTTTCCCAAAATTGAGGAAAATGAAGATTTAATAAATAGATCAAATTTTTGTTTGCCGGAGTTTTATTTGCATTTTATTTGGATAGGGAAAAATGCGTGTTTTAAAAATTGCATTTTAGGTCCGGAGAAAAGTTCATTTTGTTCGGCTCATTTTTAGGAGTCGGGAAAGTTTACTTTAGAAATTTTGGAGCCCGTTTAGATTTTCTTTTCTGTGTTTTTCTGCGCGTGAAACCGTTTAAAAAAATTCAGCAGGCCAGCCGGGCCAAGGCCCAGCCAGCCGACCAGGTCCCAGCCTCCCCGTCGCACGCGCCAGGCAAGGCAGGCGCCAGCCGCCGCCGCCTCTTGCTCAAGACGAGTCCTAAAAGGACTCTGGCCGGTTAGCCCCCTCCCCTTTCCTTTGTTTCGTTTTCCTTTTTCCTTTCTTTTTCTTGTCCCCTACCCCAAGTCTCCTCTCCCCTCACCTATATAAATACCCCAACACCCCCCCTCTAAACCCATCAAATCAAACCCCAAGCCCTCCACCGCACCCCACACCCGCGCCGCGCCCCAAGTCGCCGCCACCGCACCACCCCACACCCGCGCCGCCGCACCTTGCCCACGCCACCGCCGCACCTTGCCCACGCCGCCGCCGCCCTACGCCACGCCGCCGGAGACCTCGCCGGAGGTTGCCCCGCGTCTCTTTTCCTCAGATCATTTTCTTCTAATCGTTCCGATTCTTTTCTTCTCTTCCGATTCGTTTTCTTTCCGGTTCTTTTCTAAACCGTTCCTGTTTTCTAGATCGGTTTTTTGTTTCTTTTTCGGTTTCTTTTCCGAAAAAAAACCTAGATCGGTTTTCGTTTTTCTTTCGGACCGTTCGTCTCAACGAACGTGATCACCGGATTCTTCTAGGTTAACGAACGTCCGTTCGTATAACTGTTCATCTTTTTCTTCTTGTCGGATTTATTTCGTGAACGCGATCTCAGATCCGACCTTCGTTCTAGTCTTTCTTCTCGCTCGTTTATCGGAATCAGGTGATTCAAATGCCTGGAGTTTCGTTTCGAAACCGCCGTTCCGTCTAATCAACTTAAACAAGCTTTTGCCCCGATAAAATTTGACCTAGTTTCAACTTGCTAGAATCGAGTTGTTTTCTTCCGCCGTTTGTTTTCTGTTCCTTTGTTCGGTTCGTTCTTTCTTTGCAACCGGAGTTCTTAAGTTGAACTTTCTGGTTCGATCTCTTGTTCGAGTTTTACCTGTGCATTAGATGAGTACTTATTGTGTGCTTGTTGTTGTCTGCGATAGATCACCCGGATTGCGCCGCTTGTTACTTCGAAACCCTAGGTCTCGCGGATCATCAGCAAGGCAAGTTCACACTTTGATCATACTTTTCTACAACCCAGTTTTATTGCATTAGATCAATCCTGACACATTGCATGATTAGGATCTAATTAAACTGTGGGATGGGAAGTAGATGAGGTAGTACCTATTACCTCTTTGTTATCAAACCTTTGGGAGTTACTTCTACGTTTGCTTATTATGCCATGCTATGCCAGTAGACGTGGATTGGGTGAGTGATATCCATGACAGATGTGAGATTGATAATTAAGGGTTTATCTAAGGTGGCAACCTAACACACATCTGGGTGGACTGAGGCACCTGGGGATTCCAGGACTTGCCTGTTTTTATTTTGGACCGCCACCCAGGCTCAAAGGGATCATGAGATTATTCATACTAGAAACTTCCGTGTGCAGCCACAAGCCATTATGGGCTCTGGCATAGTTGACTAAGTTGTGCGAACTCTTACAGGGTAGACTAGCGGATGTAGGGGAAAGTAGGTGTACCGGTCTATCCGTCGTAAGGTGCTAGCGCTTCTGAAAGACTGTGTCTCGGTCATCCGTTTCTCAAACACCATGTAGTGCGAGAAATCCAACGGAGGCGATCGAGTCTTGTGGGGAAAAGTGTGCAAACCTCTGCAGAGTGTATAAACTAATCATGATTAGCCGTGTCCCCGGTTATGGACATCTTGAGTATCTAGTACCTGGATTATTATGTGAATCTCAACATGTTACCCTAAATTAATTTTGTGGGATTTTAATGATGTTACTTAATTGGGATTGAGAATGCTGTCAACCATTCTCAATGTTCAACAACCACCATGATAGTTAAATAAAATTTATTCCTTTGCAGTAGGGAAAAAATGGCTTTACGCAAAACTATAACCATAGAGCTTTTCCATCAGCCAAATATGCATGTAGTTATAGCCATTGTTCATCATTCTCTATGGTGTGAATTTGCCAGTACATTCAATGTACTGACCCATTTCAGGCTGCAACGTCTCATGTTGCAGGTTTCATACGACGAGTAAGTGATACGTTAGGGTTACGATTTCTACACTCAACTTTGCCGTTGGTGTTGATGGGAATCCACAACCTTGTTTCTTCCGCTATTTTGGATTGAGGTAATAGTATTTACGTTACTTTTACATGTGATTTACCTTTGTTATAAATCCTCGAGTAATGTGTGTGTCAGCATACCGATCCAGGGATGACACTTAAGCACAGAGACTTGATCCATTCGGGTCAGGTCGCTACACTAGGGTTATAAAGGAAGTTTGTATGTGGTTACCAAATGTTGTTCGGAGTCCCGGATGAGATCCCGGACGTCACGAGGAGTTCCGGAATGGTCTGGAGGTAAAGATTTATATATAGGAAATCCTGTTTCGGCCATCGGGACAAGTTTCGGGGTCATCGGTATTGTACCGGGACCACCGGAAGGGTCCCGGGGGTCCACCGGGTGGGTCCACCTGCCCCGGGGGGCCACATGGTCTGTAGGGGGTGCGCCTTGGCCTACATGGGCCAAGGGGACCAGCCCCAAGGGGCCCATGCGCCTAGGGTTTCCAAAGGGGAAGAGTCCCACTAGTGGAAGGCACCCCCTAGGTGCCTTGGGGGGAGGGAAACCTCCCTTGGCCGCCACCCCCTAGGAGATTGGATCTCCTAGGGCCGGCGCCCGCCCCTAGGCCCTCCTATATATAGTGGGGGAAGGAGGGCTTTTTCATCCATGCCTTTGGTTACCTCCTTCTCCCTTCTCTAACACCTCCTCCTCTCCCGCGGTGCTTGGCGAAGCCCTGCAGGATAGCCACGCTCCTCCATCACCACCACGCCGTTGTGCTGCTGCTGGATGGAGTCTTCCTCAACCTCTCCCTCTCTCCTTGCTGGATCAAGGCGTGGGAGACATCGTCGGGCTGTACATGTGTTGAACGCGGAGGTGTCGTCCGTTCGGCACTAGGATCTCCGGTGATTTGAATCACGATGAGTACGACTCCATCAACCCCGTTCACTTGAACGCTTCCGCTTAGCGATCTACAAGGGTATGTAGATGCACTCTCCTTCCCCTCGTTGCTGGTCTCTCCATAGATAGATCTTGGTGACACGTAGGAAAATTTTTGAATTCTGCTACGTTCCCCAACAGTGGCATCATGAGCTAGGTCTATTGCGTAGATTCTATGCATGAGTAGAACACAAAGTAGTTGTGGGCGTTGATTTTGTTCAATATGCTTACCGTTACTAGTCCAATCTTGATTCGGCGGCATTCTGGGATGAAGCGGCCCGGACCAACCTTACACGTACGCTTATGTGAGACCGGTTCCACCGACTAACATGCACTAGTTGCATAAGGTGGCTAGCGGGTGTCTGTCTCTCCCACTTTAGTCGGATCAGATTCGATGAAAAGGGTCCTTATGAAGGGTAAATAGCAATTGGCATATCACGTTGTGGTTTTTGCGTAGGTAAGAAACGTTCTTGCTAGAAACCCATAGCAGCCATGTAAAACATGCAAACAACAATTAGAGGACGTCTAACTTGTTTTTGCAGGGTATGCTATGTGATGTGATATGGCCAAAGGATGTGATGAATGATATATGTGATGTATGAGATTGATCATGTTCTTGTAATAGGAATCACGACTTGCATGTCGATGAGTATGACAACCAGCAGGAGCCATAGGAGTTGTCTTAATTTATTTATGACCTGCGTGTCAACATAAACGTCATGTAATTACTTTACTTTATTGCTAACCGTTAGTTGTAGTAGTAGAAGTAATAGTTGGCGAGACAACTTCATGAAGACACGATGATGGAGATCATGATGATGGAGATTATGGTGTCATGCCGGTGACGATGATGATCATGGAGCCCCGAAGATGGAGATCAAAAGGAGCAATCTGATATTGGCCATATCATGTCACTATTTGATTGCATGTGATGTTTATCATGTTTATACATCTTATTTTCTTAGAACTACGGTAGTAAATAAGATGATCCCTCATTAAAATTTCAAGAAAGTGTTCCCCCTAACTGTACACCGTTGTGACAGTTCGTTGTTTCAATGCACCACGAGATGATCGGGTGTTTGATCCAAACGTTCACATACAACGGGTGTAAGACAGATTTACACGTGCAAACACTTAGGTTGACTTGACGAGCCTAGCATGTGTACAGACATGGCCTCGGAACACAGAAGACCGAAAGGTCGAGCATGAGTTGTATGGTAAATACGATCAGCATGAAGATGTTCATCGATGTTGACTAGTCCGTCTCACGTGATGATCGGACACGGCCTAGTTGACTTGGATCATGTAATCACTTAGATGACTAGAGGGATGTCTATCTGAGTGGGAGTTCATAAGATGAACTTAATTATCCTGAACATAGTCAAAAGGATTTTGCAAATTATGTCGTAGCTCACGCTATAGTTCTACTGTTTAGATATGTTCCTAGAGAAAAATTAGTTGAAAGTTGATAGTAGCAATTATGCGGACTAGGTCTGTAAACTGAGGATTGTCCTCATTGCTTCATAGAAGGCTTATGTCCTTAATGCACCGCTCAGTGTGCTGAACCTCAAACGGCGTCTGTGGATGTTGCGAACATTTGACATACACGTTTTGATAACTACGTGATAGTTCAGTTAAACGGTTTAGAGTTGAGGCACCAAAGACGTTCTGAAACGTCACAAAACATATGAGATGTTTCGAGGGCTGAAATTGGGATTTTAGGCTCGTGCCCACGTCAAGAGGTATAAGACCTCTGACGATTTTCTTAACCTACAAACTAAGGGAGAAAAGCTCAATTGTTGAGCTTGTGCTCAGATTATCTGAGTACAACAATCATTTGAATCAAGTGGGAGTTGATCTTCCAGATGAGATAGTGATGTTTCTCCAAAGTCATTACCACCAAGATGCTAGAGCTTCGTGATGAACTGTAAAATGTCGGGGACATATATGATGATCCTTGAGATATTTGCGATGTTTGACACCACAAAAGTAGAAATCAAGAAGGAGCATCAATTGTTGATGGTTGGTGAAACCACTAGTTTCAAGAAGGGCAAGGGCAAGAAGGGATACTTCATGAAACGGCAAATCAGCTGCTGCTCTAGTGAAGAAACCCAAGGTTGAACCCAAACCCGAGACTAAGTGCTTCTGTAATAAGGGGAACAGCCACTGGAGCAGGATTACCCTAGATACTTGGTAGATTAGAAGGCTGGCAAGGTCGATAGAAGTATATTGGATATACATTGTGTTGATGTGTACTTTACGAGTACTCCTAGTAGCACCAGGGTATTAGATACCGGTTCGGTTGCTAAGTGTTAGTAACTCGAAATAAAAGCTACGGAATAAACGGAGACTAGCTAAAGGTGAGCTGGCGATATGTGTTGGAAGTGTTTCCAATGTTGATATGATCAAGCATCGCACGCTCCCTCTACCATCGAGATTGGTGTTTGCGTTGAGCATAGACATGATTGGATTATGCCTATCGCAATACGGTTATTCATTTAAGGAGAATAATGGTTACTCTGTTTATTTGAATAATACCTTCAATGGTCTTGCACCTAAGATGAATGGTTTATTGAATCTCGATCGTAGTGATACACATGTTCATGCCAAAAGATAGTAATGATAGAACCACCTACTTGTGGCACTGCCACGTAAGTCATATCGGTATAAAACGCATGAAGAAGCTCCATGTTGATGGATCTTTGGGCTCACTCATTTTTGAAAAGTTTGAGACATGCGAACCGTGTCTATTGGTGTATATGCATGAAGAAACTCCATGCAAATGGACCGTTTGGACTCACTTGGTTTTGAATCACTTGAGACATGCAAATCATACCACATGGGCAAGATGACTGAAAGCCTCGTTTTCAGTAAAATGGAACCAGAAAGCAACTTGTTGGAAGTAATACATTTTGATGTGTGCAGTCCAATGAGTGCTGAGGCATGTAGTGGATATCGTTATGTTCTTACTTACCAGGTGATTTGAGTAGATGTTGAGTATATTTACTTGATGAATCACGAGTCTGAATTATTGAAAGGTTCAAATAACTTCAGGGTGAAGTTGAAAGATCGTCGTGACAAGAGGATAAAGTATCTATGATATGATCATAGAGATGAATATCTGAATTACGAGTTTGGCACAGAATTAAGACATTGTGGAAATTGTTTCACAACTAATACAGCCTGGAACACCATAATGTGATGGTGTGTCCGAACATCATAACTGCACCCTATTGGATATGATGCATGCCATGATGTCTCTTATCGAATTACCACGATAGTTTATGGGTTAGGCATTAGAGACAACCACATTCACTTTAAATAGGGCACCACATAATTCCGATGAGATGACATCATATGAACTATGGTTTAGAGAAACCTAAGCTGTCATTTCTTAAAAGTTTGGGGCTGCGACGCTTATGTGAAAAAGTTTCAGGCTGATAAGCTCGAACCCAAAGCGGATAAATGCATCTTCATAGGACACCCAAAACAGTTGGGTATACCTCATGTCTCAGATCCGAAAGCAATAGGGATTGTTTCTAGAATCGGGTCCTTTCTCGAGGAAAAGTTTGTCTCGAGAATTGAGTGGGAGGATGGTGGAGACTTGATGAGGTTATTGAACCGTCACTACAACTGGTGTGTAGCAGGGCACGGGAAGTTGTTCCTATGGCACCTACACCAATTGAAGTAGAAGCTTATGATAGTGATCATGAAACTTCGGATCAAGTCACTACCGTACTTCGTAGGGTGACAAGGATGCGTACTGCTTCAGAGTGGTACAGTAATCCTGTCTTAGAAGTCATGTTGCTAGACAACAATGAACCTATGAGCTATGGAGAAGCGGTGGTGGGCCTGGATTCCGATAAATGGCTCGAGGCCATATAATCCGAGGGAGGATCCATATATGAAAATAAAGTGTAGACTTTGGAAGAACTACTTGATGGTCGTAAGGCTGTTGAGTACAGATGGATTTTAAAAGGAAGACGGACAATGATGGTAAATGTCACCATTAAGAAAGCTCGACTTGTCGTTAAGAAGTTTCCCGACAAGTTCAAGGAGTTGACTACAGTGAGACTTTCTCATTCGTAGCGATGCTAAGAGTCTGTTGGAATTATATTAGCGATTACTGCATTATTTATGAAATCTTGCAGATAGGATGTCAAAACATTGTTTCCTCGACGATTTTTCTTGAGGAAAGGTTGTATGTAATACAACCGGAAGGTTTTGTCAATCCTGAAAGATGCTAATAAGTATGCAAAGCTCCAGCAATCCTTCTAAGGACTGGAGTAAGCATCTCGGAGTTGGAATGTATGCTTTGATGAGATGATCAAAGATTTTGGTGTATACAAAGTTTATGAGAAACTTGTATTTCCAAAGAAGTGAGTGGGAGCACTATAGAATTTCTGATGAATATATGTTGTTGACATATTGTTGATCAGAATGACGTAGAATTTCTGGAAAGCATATAGGGTTATTTGGAAAGTGTTTTTCAATGGAAAGCCTGGATTAAGCTACTTGAACATTGAGCATCAAGATCTATAAGGATAGATCAAAACACTTAATGGTACTTTCAAATGAGCACATACCTTGACATGATCTTGAAGGTGTTCAAGATGGATCAGTCAAAGAAGGAGTTCTTGCCTGAGTTGTAAGGTATGAAGTTAAGACTTAAAAGCTCGACCATGGCAGAATAGAGAGAAATGATGAAGGTCGTCCCCTATACTTAAGACGTAGGCTCTATAGTATGTTATGCTGTGTACCGCACCTGAAGTGTGCCTTGCCATGAGTCAGTCAAGGGGTACAAGAGTGATCCAAGAATGGATCACAGGACAGCGGTCAAAGTCATCCTTAGTAACTAGTGGACTAAGGAATTTTCTCGATTATGGAGGTGGTAAAAGAGTTCGTCGTAAAGGGTTACGTCGATGCAAGCTTAACACCTATCTGGATAGCTCTGAGTAGAGATACCGGATACGTATAATGGAGCAACAATTTAGAATAGCTCCAAGTAGAACAGTTATTTGGAATAGCTCCAAATAGAACATGGTAGCTACATCTAGGAGATGACATAGAGATTTGCGAAGTACATACGAATCTGAATGTTGCAGACCCGTTGACTAAAACCTCTCTCACAAGCAACATGATCAAACCCAAAACTCATTGAGTGTTAATCTCATAGTGATGTGAACTAGATTATTGACTCTAGTAAACTCTTTGGATGTTGGTTACATGGCGACGTGACCTGTGAGTGTTAATCACATGGCGATGTGAACTAGATTATTGACTCTAGTGCAAGTGGGAGACTGTTGGAAATATGCCCTAGAGGCAATAATAAATTGGTTATTATTATATTTCCTAGTTCATGATAATTGTTTATTATCCATGCTGGAATTGTATTGATAGGAAACTCAGATACATGTGCGGATACATAGACAACACCATGTCCCTAGTAAGCCTCTAGTTGACTAGCTCGTTGATCAATAGATGGTTACGGTTTCCTAACCATGGACATTGGATGTCGTTGATAACGGGATCACATCATGAGGAGAATGATGTGATGGACAAGACCCAATCCTAAGCATAGCAAAGATCGTGTAGTTCGTATGTTGAAGCTTTTCTAATGTCAAGTATCATTTCCTTAGACCATGAGATTGTGCAACTCCCGGATACCGTAGGAGTGCTTTGGGTGTGCCAAACGTCACAACGTAACTGGGTGGCTATAAAGGTACACTACGGGTATCTCCGAAAGTGTCTGTTGGGTTGGCACGAATCGAGACTGGGATTTGTCACTCCGTGTGACGGAGAGGTATCTCTGGGCCCACTCGGTAGGACATCATCATAAATGTGCACAATGTGACCAAGGAGTTGATCACGGGATGATGTGTTACGGAATGAGTAAAGAGACTTGCCGGTAACGAGATTGCACAAGGTATCGGGATACCGACGATCGAATCTCGGGCAAGTATCGTACCGATAGACAAAGGGAATTGTATACGGGATTGATTAAGTCCTTGACATCGTGGTTCATCCGATGAGATCATCGTGGAACATGTAGGAGCCAACATGGGTATCCAGATCCCGCTATTGGTTATTGACCGGAGAACGTCTCGGTCATGTCTGCATGGTTCCCGAACCCGTAGGGTCTACACACTTAAGGTTCGATGACGCTAGGGTTATAAAGGAAGTTTGTATGTGGTTACCGAATGTTGTTCGGAGTCCCGGATGAGATCCCGGACGTCACGAGGAGTTCCGGAATGGTCCGGAGGTAAAGATTTATATATAGGAAATCCTATTTCGGCCATTGGGACAAGTTTCGGGGTCATCGATATTGTACCGGGACCACCGGAAGGGTCCCGGGGGTCCACCGGGTGGGTCCACCTGCCCCGGGGCGCCACATGGGCTGTAGGGGGTGCACCTTGGCCTACATGGGCCAAGGGCACCAGCCCCAAGGGGCCCATGCGCCTAGGGTTTCCAAAGGGGAAGAGTCCCACTAGTGGAAGGCACCCCCTAGGTGCCTTGGGGGGGGAGGGAAACCTCCCTTGGCTGCCGCCCCCCTAGGAGATTGGATCTCCTAGGGCCGGCGCCCCCCCTAGGCCCTCCTATATATAGTGGGGGAAGGAGTGCTTTTTCATCCATGCCTTTGGTTGCCTCCTTCTCCCTTCTCCAACACCTCCTCTCCCGTGGTGCTTGGCGAAGCCCTGCAGGATAGCCATGCTCCTCCATCACCACCACGCTGTTCTGCTGCTGCTGGATGGAGTCTTCCTCAACCTCTCCCTCTCTCCTTGCTGGATCAAGGCATGGGAGACATCGTCGGGCTGTACGTGTGTTGAACGCGGAGGTGCCGTCCGTTCGGCACTAGGATCTCCGGTGATTTGAATCACGACGAGTACGACTCCATCAACCCCGTTCACTTGAACGTTTCCGCTTAGCGATCTACAAGGGTATGTAGATGCACTCTCCTTCCCCTCGTTGCTGGTCTCTCCATAGATAGATCTTGGTGACACGTAGGAAATTTTTGAATTCTGCTACGTTCCCCAACACTACCTACGGCAGGGACAAGTGGCAGCACGAAACAAGTATGGGGGTTACCGGAACAAGACTCGATCTACGGCCGACTCAGGAGGCTTAAGTATTTCCTGCATGATTAGCTCAAGAATAATATTTCACATCCATCAGACACCACCACCACTCATCATAGCTTCCCCTGCCCTACCGGTCATAACCGTCTCGACTAGGGACAAGCTCGGGTCTACCCAAGACAAAGGCTTTCCCGGATCCTTCCCGGTAGGCATGAGAGGCATATGGGGGTGATTGCTATCATAAGCATATCCATTTCCAACAGCAAGTATTTTCATTATGCACTCAATGCGTATGATCATGTCGTTATAAAAATAATTAATGCTCCATGTCGAGGTGGTATTTAACCACATCAAACAGTCCCCAAAATATTACGCCAGGGTTCAGAATGCTTGCCTTCAAGTTGTTGAGAGGTGGGGGTGCTCTCCAAAACTTTTTGAAAGTTTTCTTCTCTTCCAAAAATCCTATTTTGAAAATATTGGAATTAACACACAATTTCAAAACAGCAGAAAAAAGTTGTTTGAAATTTTTTTCAAATAAATCTTAAAATAAACTAGACAGCATTTGAGAGATGTAGGAAAAAGAATCAATTCATTTGGAGTTATATTTAAAAAGTTATAGCCAGTCAAAGATTTGGTCAAAATCTGTTTTTAAATAAAGATATAAAAGAAAACGCTTCAGACAGGAATACGTTTTCGGAGCGGAGGAAACGTACTGGGGTGGTTTACGTTTTCACTTAAACACGTGGACCGGTGCGGGGGTCACTGACAGTGGGTCTAGGGGGCCCACTGGTCAGGTTTGACCAGGCCCCTTTCCCTCTTCTTCCTTTGCCCGAGCGGGAGGTGGGGCTCCGGCGATGCTCGCCGGCGAACGGCGGCACCTCTCGAGAAACGGAGGCCACCCGCGGGCTCAGGGGGTCGAGGCGGTCCCTCCGATGGTCGTCACGGTCCCTGGGGTGGTCGGAGCTGCCGGCGGCGAGCTCCGCAGCGGGTGGTGGCCGTCGGGCAAAGTGAGTTTTCGCCTGCAGCGAGTCCCAAGCAAAATTGAGTAGGGGGTTGGACTCACGAGAGGGAGAGGAAGCTCCTGGTGAAGAGAGTGGAGAGGGGGAGGCCCTGGTGGCGCCGGAATGGCCGGGGCAGTGGCGGCGGCAGGAGTTGCCGGAGAGGAAGAAGACGACCCCCTGGTCTTCCTACTGCTACGAGTGGGTCGGTGAGGGAGTGAGAGAGGCTGCCTGAGGCCTGGACGAGCTCGGGGGTACTATTTATAGTGCCTCCATGGTGGTTCTGCGGTCGAGGATAAGGTCGCCGGCGAACTGCCTCTCTGTAGTGGTCAGGGCGACGTGGCGGCGACGAGAGCTTGCTGACGAGCGAGGGGATAAGCTTGCACGGCTCCCGGGGGCAGGTGGCGAGCCGGGGTGGCTCAGGCGGCGCCGACCGGGGCAGGAGCCACTGTGGCCGGCCGCTAGCCGCCGTGGCTGACCTGACGGTGGCCCTGTGCGGCTCCAGGGAAGAGCTTGGGCGTTTCCTGCGAGTGGATGAGGTCGGGGGCGGCTCTGCAGGCGAGCAGGGGTTGGTGGCGTGAAGTGGGCACGACGCGGCGGCTCGGGTGCACGTGCGTGCAAAACGCACGCTCTGGGCGCGCCCAGAGCACGCCCGGGATGTGTTCGACGAATTGCCAGTGCATGCTAGAGGTCGCGGTTGAGGCTGGCAAGAAACAGGGCTAGGTTAGAGTTAGCAAGAAGGTAAATGGACATGGTGGTTAGGTCAGGTGTTCAAGTTTATAATGCAAATAAAAACTGATGCCAATTCTGTCCATGCTCTCAGGGTGTTTGACAAAATGCCACAGATACCTAGGCATTTGGTGGTGTAGCCAACTCTTCCAGATTGAGGTCTCTTTGGATGCACAAGAGGGTGGTGAGGTTAGTTTGTAAAAAGCACAAACTTGTTAGCGCAAGTTTTTCAAAACTTCAATTCTGGACAGGAGGTAAATGGTATCATCTCATGAACCAAAATTATTTCAATGGTTGCATGCTCCTGGACTTAGGGGTTTTGTAGGGTGGTCTGTGAGAAGGAGAAAGAATCAAAGGCAAAAGAGCAAGCAAAAATATGGTTGTTGTACAAACCATCAAGTTGGACTAGAATGCAAAATAGGTTGATTCACTCAAATTTTTCAAAGGACATCACTGGGTTTTTGCATAAAGTTGAATCATATGCTACTACTATCATACCATAATTTTGGTGGAAGCTAGAATGAAATATTTAAGTGGGTTGTAGTGCAAAATTGCCCACTGGACCAGGGAAGAATATTTGGTGTAGAGCTCAAAATATTTCATGAAATATAGATGTTTTTGCACAAAAGTGATTTAAAAACATCACCTGACATTTCCAAATTTTTGGTTGAAATCCTGAATGAATTTATCAATTGGTTGTAGTTCTAATATGGCCATAAAACCATGGAAAAAAATCCATTTTTCAAGAAAATAAAGATTAAGCAAATTAATTATGTAATTAGCTCTACTGATAAAAGAAAAGTTTTTCTTGAGAGGTTAAACAAGTCCAATAACATATTTGAAAAGTTTTCACTTAGGGGAAAGCTCCATAATAACAAGGGAGAAAATGGTTCAAAAATCAAAAGGGGGCCCAGAAAATAAAAGTTTTTAATTCCTGGCAAAATTTTAATTAATAAAACAAGGTCAAAATTTTGGGGTGTCACAATGACACCATGATCTCCATCATCTTGATCTATATCAATGTGTCGTCACGTGGACATCTCGCCAACTATTGCTCTTGCAACTATTGCTATCGCATAGCGATAAAGTAAAGCAATTATTTGGCGCTTGCATGTTATGCAATAAAGAGACGACCATAAGGCTTTTGCCAGTTGCCGATAACTTCAGCAAAACATGATCATCTCATACAACAACTTATATCTCATCACGTCTTGACCATATCACATCACAACATGCCCTGTAAAAACAAGTTAGATGTCCTCTACTTTGTTGTTGCAAGTTTTACATGGCTGCTATGGGCTAAGCAAGAACCAATCTTACCTACGCATCAAAACCAGAACGATAGTTTGTCAAGTTGGTGATGTTTTAACCTTCGCAAGGACCGGGCATATCCACACTCGGTTCAACTAAAGTTGGAGAAACTGACACCTGCCTGCCACCTGTGTGCAAAGCACGTCGGTAGAACCAGTCTCGCGTAAGCATACGCATAATGTCGGTCCGGGCCGCTTCATCCAACAATACCGCCGAACCAATGTATGACATGCTGGTAAGCAGTATGACCTATATCGCCCACAACTCACTTGTGTTCTACTCGTGCATATAACATCAACACATAAAACCTAGGCTCGGATGCCACTGTTGGGGAACGTAGTAATTTCAAAAAAATTCCTACGCACACGCAAGATCATGGTGATTCATAGCAACGAGAGGGGAGAGTGTTGTCTACGTACCCTTGTAGACCTAAGCGGAAGCGTTGACGCAATGTAGAGGAAGTAGTCGTACGTCTTCCCGGTCCAACCGATCCAAGCACCGTTACTCCGGCACCTCCGAGTTCTTGGCACACGTTTAGCTCGATGACGCTCCCCGGGCTCCACCACAGCAAAGCTTCAGGGAGGAGTTCCGTCAGCACGACGGCGTGGTGACGATCTTGATGTTCAACCGTCGCAGGGCTTTGCCTAAGCACCGCTACAATATGACCGAGGTGGAATATGGTGGAGGGGGGCACCGCAGACGGCTAAGGAACGATCACGAAGATCAACTTGTGTGTCTATGGGGTGCCCCCTGCCCCCGTATATAAAGGAGTGGAGGAGGGGAGGGCCGGCCCTCTCTATGGCGTGCCCTAGGGGAGTCCTACTCCCACAGGGAGTAGGATTCCCCCTTTCCTGGTCCAACTAGGAGTCCTTCCAAGTAGTAGGAGTAGGAGACAAGGAGGGGAAGAGGGAAGAGAAGGAAGGAGGGGGCGCAACCCCTCCCCCTAGTCCAATTCGGACTACGCCTTGGGGGCACTGAAGGAAATATGCCCTAGAGGCAATAATAAAGTTATTATTTATTTCCTTATATCATGATAAATGTTTATTATTCATGCTAGAATTGTATTAACCGGAAACATAATACATGTGTGAATACATAGACAAACAGAGTGTCACTAGTATGCCTCTACTTGACTAGCTCGTTAATTAAAGATGGTTATGTTTCCTAACCATGAACAAAGAGTTGTTATTTGATTAATGGGATCACATCATTAGTTGAATGATCTGATTGACATGACCCATTCCATTAGCTTAGCACCCGGTCGTTTAGTATGTTGCTATTGCTTTCTTCATGACTTATACATGTTCCTATGACTATGAGATTATGCAACTCCCGTTTGCCGGAGGAACACTTTGGGTACTACCAAACGTCACAACGTAACTGGGTGATTATAAAGGAGTACTATAGGTGTCTCCAAAGGTAGATGTTGGGTTGGCATATTTCGAGATTAGGATTTGTCACTCCGATTGTCGGAGAGGTATTTCTGGGCCCTCTCGGTAATGCACATCACATAAGCCTTGCAAGCACTGCAACTAATATGTTAGTTGTGAGATGATGTATTACGGAACGAGTAAAGAGACTTGCCGGTAACGAGATTGAACTAGGTATTGGATACCGACGATCGAATCTCGGGCAAGTAACATACCGATGACAAAGGGAACAACGTATGTTGTTATGCGGTCTGACCGATAAAGATCTTCGTAGAATATGTAGGAGCCAATATGGGCATCCCAGTCCCGCTATTAGTTATTGACCAGAGACGTGTCTCAGTCATGTCTACATTGTTCTCGAACCGTAGGGTCCGCACGCTTAACGTTACAATGACTGTTGTTATGAGTTTATGCATTTTGATGTACCGAAGGTTGTTTTGAGTCCCGGATGTGATCACGGACATGACGAGGAGTCTCGAAGTGGTCGAGACATAAAGATTGATATATTGGAAGCCTATGTTTGGATATCGGAAGTGTTCCGGGTGAAATCGGGATTTTACCGGAGTACCGGGAGGTTACCGGAACCCCCCGGGAACTATATGGGCCTTAGTGGGCTTTAGTGGAAAGGAGAAAGGGGCAGCCCAAGGTGGCCGCGCGCCTCCCCCCTCCCCTAGTCCTATTAGGACTAGGAGAGGTGGTCGGCCCCCCTCTCTCTCTTCCCCCCCCTCGAGGAATCCTATTCCAACTAGGATTGGGGGGGGGGAATCCTACTCCCAGAGGGAGTAGGACTCTCCTGGAGCGCCCTCCTTGGCCGGCCAGCCCCTCCCCCTTGGATCCTTTATATACTGAGGCAAGGGGCACCCTAGGACACACAAGTTGATCATTGAGATCGGTCCTTAGCCGTGTGCGGTGCCCCCTGCCACCATATTCCACCTCGATCATATCGTTGTAGTGCTTAGGCGAAGCCCTGCGTTGGTAGAACATCAAGATCGTCACCACGCCGTCATGCTGACGAAATTCCTCCCCGAAGCTTTGCTGGATCGGAGCCCGGGGATCGTCATCGAGCTGTACGTGTGCTAAGAACTCGGAGGTGCCGGAGTAATGGTGCTTGGATCGGTTGGATTGGGAAGAAGATGTACGACTACTTCCTCTACGTTGTGTCAATGCTTCCGTTGCAATCTACAAGGGTACATAGATCATACTGTCCCCCTCGTTGCTATGCATCACCATGATCTTGCGTGTGCGTAGGAAATTTTTTGAAATTACTACGAAACCCAACAGTGGCATCCGAGCCTAGGTTTTATGGTTTGATGTTATTTGCATGAGTAGAACACAAGTGAGTTGTGGGCGATATAAGTCATACTACCTACCAGCATGTCATACTTTGGTTCGGCGGTATTGTTGGACGAGACGACCCGGACCAACATTATGCGTACGCTTACGCGAGACCGGTTCCCCCGACATGCTTTGCACACAGGTGGCTTGCGGGCGACTGTCTCTCCATCTTTAGTTGAACCAAGTGTGGCTATGCCCGGTCCTTGCGAAGGTTAAAACGGAGTCTATTTGACAAACTATCGTTGTGGTTTTGATGCGTAGGTGAGATTGGTTCTTGCTTAAGCCCGTAGCAGCCACGTAAAATTTGCAACAACAAAGTAGAGGACGTCTAACTTGTTTTTGCAGGGCATGTTGTGATGTGATATGGTCAAGGCATGATGCTGAATTTTATTGTATGAGATGATCATGTTTTGTAACCGAGTTATCGGCAACTGGCAGGAGCCATATGGTTGTCGCTTTATTGTATGCAATGCAATCGCGATGTAATGCTTTACTTTATTACTAAGCGGTAGTGATAGTCGTGGAAGCATAAGATTGGCGAGACGACAACGATGCTACGATGGAGATCAAGGTGTCACGCTGGTGACGATGGTGATCACGACGGTGCTTCGGAGATGGAGATCACAAGCACAAGATGATGATGGCCATATCATATCACTTACATTGATTGCATGTGATATTTATCTTTTATGCATCTTATCTTGCTTTGATTGACGGTAGCATTATAAGATGATCTCTCACTAAATTATCAAGAAGTGTTCTCCCTGAGTATGCACCGTTGCGAAAGTTCTTCGTGCTGAGACACCACGTGATGATCGGGTGCGATAGGCTCTACGTTCAAATACAACGGGTGCAAAACAGTTGCACACGCGGAATACTCAGGTTATACTTGACGAGCCAAGCATATACAGATATGGCCTCGGAACACGGAGACCGAAAGGTCGAGCGTGAATCATAAAGTAGATAGGATCAACATAATGATGTTCACCGATGAAACTACTCCATCTCACCTTATGATCGGACATGGTTTAGTTGATTTGGATCACGTGATCACTTAGAGGATTAGAGGGATGTCTATCTAAGTGGGAGTTCTTAAGTAATATGATTAATTGAACTTAAATTTATCATGAACTTAGTACATGATAGTATCTTGCTTGTTTATGTTTGATTGTAGATAGATGGCTCGTGATGTTGTTCCGTTGAATTTTAATGTGTTCCTTGAGAAAGCAAAGTTGAAAGATGATGGTAGCAATTACACGGACTAGGTCCGTAACTTGAGGATTATCCTCATTGCTGCATAGAAGAATTACGTCCTGGAAGCACCGCTGGGTGCCAGGCCTGCTGCTGGAGCAACACCAGATGTTATGAACGTCTGGCAGAGCAAAGCTGATGACTACTCGATAGTTCAGTGTGCCATGCTTTATGGCTTAGAATCGGGACTTCAACAATGTTTTGAACGTCATGGAGCATATGAGATGTTCCAGGAGTTGAAGTTAATATTTCAAGCAAATGCCCGGATTGAGAGATATGAAGTCTCCAATAAGTTCTATAGCTGCAAGATGGAGGAGAACAGTTCTGTCAGTGAGCATATACTCAAAATATCTGGGTATAATAATCACTTGATTCAATTGGGAGTTAATCTTCCGGATGATTGCCTCATTGACAGAATTCTCCAATCACTGCCACCAAGCTACAAGAGCTTCGTGATGAACTATAATATGCAAGGGATGAACAAGACTATTCCCGAGCTCTTCGCAATGCTGAAAGCTGCGGAGGTAGAAATCAAGAAGGAGCATCAAGTGTTGATGGTCAACAAGACCACTAGTTTCAAAAACAAGGGCAAAGGGAAAAAGAAGGGGAACTTCAAGAAGAACGGCAAGCAAGTTGCTGCTCAAGAGAAGAAACCCAAGTCTGGACCTAAGCCTGAAACTGAGTGCTTCTGCTGCAAGCAGACTGGTCACTGGAAGCGGAACTACCCCAAGTATTTGGCGGATAAGAAGGATGGCAAGGTGAACAAAGGTATATGTGATATACATGTTATTGATGTGTACCTTACTAATGCTCGCAGTAGCACCTGGGTATTTGATACTGGTTATGTTGCTAATATTTGCAACTCGAAACAGGGACTACGAATTAAGCGAAGATTGGCTAAGGACGAGGTGACGATGCGCGTGGGAAATGGTTCCAAAGTCGATGTGATCACGGTCGGCACGCTACCTCTACATCTACCTTCGGGATTAGTATTAGACCTAAATAATTGTTATTTGGTGCCAGCGTTGAGCATGAACATTATATCTGGATCTTGTTTAATGCGAGATGGTTATTCATTTAAATCAAAGAATAATGGTTGTTCTATTTATATGAGTAATATCTTTTATGGTCATGCACCCTTGAAGAGTGGTCTATTCTTATTAAATCTCGAGAGTAGTAATACACATATTCATAATGTTGAAGCCAAAAGATGCAGAGTTGATAATGATGGTGCAACTTATTTGTGGCACTGCCGTTTAGGTCATATCGGTATAAAGCGCATGAAGAAACTCCATACTGATGGGCTTTTGGAACCACTTGATTATGAATCGCTTGGTACTTGCGAACCGTGCCACACGGGCAAGATGACTAAAACACCGTTCTCCGGTACTATGGAGAGAGCAACAGGTTTGTTGGAGATCATACATACAGATGTATGTGGTCCAATGAATATTGAGGCTCGTGGCGGATATCGTTATTTTCTCACCTTCACAGATGACTTAAGCAGATATGGGTATATCTACTTAATGAAACATAAGTCTAAAACATTTGAAAAGTTCAAAGAATTTTAGAGTGAAGTTGAAAATCATCGTAATAAGAAAATAAAGTTTCTACGATCTGATCGTGGAGGAGAATATTTGAGTTACGAGTTTGGTGTACATTTGAAAAATTGTGGAATAGTTTCGCAACTCACGCCACCCGGAACACCACAGCGTAATGGTGTGTCCGAACGTCGTAATCGTACTTTACTAGATATGGTGCGATCTATGATGTCTCTTACTGATTTACCACTATCGTTTTGGGGATACGCTCTAGAGACGGCCGCATTCACGTTAAATAGGGCACCATCAAAATCCGTTGAGACGACGCCTTATGAACTGTGGTTTGGCAAGAAACCAAAGTTGTCGTTTCTGAAAGTTTGGGGCTGCGATGCTTATGTGAAAAAGCTTCAACCTGATAAGCTCGAACCCAAATCAGAGAAATGTGTCTTCATAGGATATCCAAAGGAAACTATTGGATACACCTTCTATCATAGATCCGAAGGCAAGACTTCTGTTGCTAAATTTGGAAACTTTCTGGAGAAGGAGTTTCTCTCGAAAGAAGTGAGTGGGAGGAAAGTAGAACTTGATGAGGTAACTGTACCTACTCCCTTATTGGAAAGTAGTACATCACAGAAAACTGTTTCTGCGACACCTACACCAATAAGTGAGGAAGCTAATGATGATGATCATGAAACTTTAGATCAAGATACTACTGAACCTCGTAGATCAACCAGAGTGAGATCCGCACCAGAGTGGTACGGTAATCCTGTTCTGGAAGTCATGCTACTAGATCATGATGAACCTACGAACTATGAAGAAGCGATGGTGAGCCCAGATTCCGCAAAATGGCTTGAAGCCATGAAATCTGAGATGGGATCCATGTATGAGAACAAAGTATGGACTTTGGTTGACTTGCCCGATGATCGGCAAGCAATTGAGAATAAATGGATCTTCAAGAATACTGACGCTGATGGTAATGTTACTGTCTACAAAGCTTGACTTGTCGCGAAAGGTTTTCGACAAGTTCAAGGGGTTGACTATGATGAGACCTTCTCACCCGTAGCGATGCTTAAGTCTGTCCGAATCATGTTAGCAATTGCCGCATTTTATGATTATGAAATTTGGCAGATGGATGTCAAAACTGCATTCCTGAATGGATTTCTGGAAGAAGAGTTGTATATGATGCAACCAGAAGGTTTTGTCGATCCAAAGGGAGCTAACAAAGTGTGCAAGCTCCAGCGATCCATTTATGGACTGGTGCAAGCCTCTCGGAGTTGGAATAAATGCTTTGATAGTGTGATCAAAGCATTTGGTTTTATACAGACTTTTGGAGAAGCCTATATTTACAAGAAAGTGAGTGGGAGCTCTGTAGCATTTCTGATATTATATGTGGATGACATATTACTGATTGGAAATAATATAGAATTTCTGGATAGCATAAAGGGATACTTGAATAAGAGTTTTTCAATGAAAGACCTCGGTGAAGCTGCTAACATATTGGGCATTAAGATCTATAGAGATAGATCGAGACGCTTAATTGGACTTTCACAAAGCACATACCTTGACAAAGTTTTGAAAAAGTTCAAAATGGATCAAGCAAAGAAAGGGTTCTTGCCTGTGTTACAAGGTGTAAGATTGAGTAAGACTCAAAGCCCGACCACTGCAGAAGATAGAGAGAAAATGAAAGATGTTCCCTATGCTTCAGCCATAGGCTCTATCATGTATGCAATGTTGTGTACCAGACCTGATGTGTGCCTTGCTATAAGTCTGGCAGGGAGGTACCAAAGTAATCCAGGAGTGGATCACTGGACAGCAGTCAAGAACATCCTGAAATACCTGAAAAGGACTAAGGATATGTTTCTCATATATGGAGGTGACAAAGAGCTCATCGTAAAAGGTTACGTTGATGCAAGCTTTGACACTGATCCGGACGATTCTAAATCGCAAACCGGATACGTGTTTACATTAAACGATGGAGCTGTCAGTTGGTGCAGTTCGAAACAAAGCGTCGTAGCGGGATCTACATGTGAAGCGGAGTACATAGCTGCTTCGGAAGCAGCAAATGAAGGAGTCTGGATGAAGGAGTTCATATCTGATCTAGGTGTCATACCTAGTGCATCGGGTCCAATGAAAATCTTTTGTGACAATACTGGTGCAATTGCCTTGGCAAAGGAATCCAGATTTCACAAGAGAACCAAGCACATCAAGAGACGCTTCAATTCCATCCAGGATCTAGTCCAGGTGGGAGACATAGAGATTTGCAAGATACATACGGATCTGAATGTTGCAGACCCGTTGACTAAGCCTCTTCCACGAGCAAAACATGATCAGCACCAAGACTCCATGGGTGTAAGAATCATTACTGTGTAAACTAGATTATTGACTCTAGTGCAAGTGGGAGACTGAAGGAAATATGCCCTAGAGGCAATAATAAAGTTATTATTTATTTCCTTATATCATGATAAATGTTTATTATTCATGCTAGGATTGTATTAACCGGAAACATAATACATGTGTGAATACATAGACAAACGGAGTGTCACTAGTATGCCTCTACTTGACTAGCTCGTTAATCAAAGATGGTTATGTTTCCTAACCATGAACAAAGAGTTGTTATTTGATTAACAGGATCACATCATTAGTTGAATGATCTGATTGACATGACCCATTCCATTAGCTTAGCACCCGATCGTTTAGTATGTTGCTATTGCTTTCTTCATGACTTATACATGTTCCTATGACTATGAGATTATGCAACTCCCATTTGCCGGAGGAACACTTTGGGTACTACCAAACGTCACAACGTAACTGGGTGATTATAAATGAGTACTACAGGTATCTCCAAAGGTAGATGCTGGGTTGGCGTATTTCGAGATGAGGATTTGTCACTCCGATTGTCGGAGAGGTATCTCTGGGCCCTCTCGGTAATGCACATCACATAAGCCTTGCAAGCACTGCAACTAATATGTTAGTTGTGATATGATGTATTACGGAACGAGTAAAGAGACTTGCCGGTAACGAGATTGAACTAGGTATTGGATACCGACGATCGAATCTCGGGCAAGTAACATACCGATGACAAAGGGAACAACGTATGTTGTTATGCGGTCTGACCGATAAAGATCTTCGTAGAATATGTAGGAGACAATATGAGCATCCAGGTCCCGCTATTGGTTATTGACCAGAGACGTGTCTCGGTCATGTCTACATTGTTCTCGAACCGTAGGGTCCGCACGCTTAACGTTACGATGACTGTTGTTATGAGTTTATGCATTTTGATGTACCTAAGGTTGTTCGGAGTCCCGGATGTGATCACGGACATGACGAGGAGTCTCGAAATGGTCGAGACATAAAGATTGATATATTGGAAGCCTATGTTTGGATATCGGAAGTGTTCCGGGTGAAATCGGGATTTTACCGGAGTACCGGGAGGTTACCAGAACCCCCCGGGAACTATATGGGCCTTAGTGGGCTTTAGTGGAAAGGAGAAAGGGGCAGCCCAAGGTGGCCACGCGCCTCCCCCCTCCCCTAGTCCTATTAGGACTAGGAGAGGTGGCCGGCCCCCCTCTCTCTCCCCCCCCCCCTCGAGGAATCCTATTCCAACTAGGATTGGGGAGGGGGGAATCCTACTCCCAGAGGGAGTAGGACTCTCCTGGCGCGCCCTCCTTGGCCGGCCAGCCCCTCCCCCTTGGATCCTTTATATACTGAGGCAAGGGGCACCCTAGGACACACAAGTTGATCATTGAGATCGTTCCTTAGCCGTGTGCGGTGCCCCCTGCCACCATATTCCACCTCGATCATATCGTTGTAGTGCTTAGGCGAAGCCCTGCGTCGGTAGAACATCAAGATCGTCACCACGCCGTTGTGCTGACGGAACTCCTCCCCGAAGCTTTGCTGGATCGGAGCCCGGGGATCGTCATCGAGCTGTACGTGTGCTAAGAACCCGGAGGTGCCGGAGTAACGGTGCTTGGATCGGTTGGATTGGGAAGAATACGTACGACTACTTCCTCTATGTTGTGTCAACGCTTCCGTTGCGATCTACTAGGGTACATAGATCATACTCTCCCCCTCGTTGCTATGCATCACCATGATCTTGCGTGTGCGTAGGAAATTTTTTGAAATTACTACGAAACCCAACACGCGCGGCCTGCCTCTCCCTCTCCCCTAAAGCCCAATAAGGCCCATATACTTCTTCTCCTGTATTCCCGTAACTCCCCGGTACTCCGAAAAATACCCGAACCACTCAGAACCTTTCCGATGTCTGAATATAGTCGTCCAATATATCGATCTTTACGTCTCGACCATTTCGAGACTCCTCGTCATGTCCCCGATCTCATCCGGGACTCCGAACTCCTTCGGTACATCAAAACTCATAAACTCATAATATAACTATCATCGAAACCTTAAGCGTGCGGACCCTACGGGTTCGAGAACAATGTAGACATGACAGAGACATGTCTCCGATCAATAACCAATAGCGGAACCTGGATGCTCATATTGGCTCCTACATATTCTACGAAGATATTTATCGGTCAGACCGCATAACAACATACGTTGTTCCCTTTGTCATTGGTATGTTACTTGCCCGAGATTCGATCGTCGGTATCTCAATACCTAGTTCAATCTCGTTACCGGCAAGTCTCTTTGCTCGTTCCGTAATACATCATCTCGCAACTAACTCATTAGTTGCAATGCTTGCAAGGCTTATGTGATGTGCATTACCGAGAGGGCCCAGAGATACCTCTCCGACAATCGGAGTGACTAATCCTAATCTCGAAATACACCAACCCAACATGTACCTTTGGAGACACCTGTAGAGCTCCTTTATAATCACCCAGTTACGTTGTGATGTTTGGTAGCACACAAAGTGTTCCTCCGGCAAACGGGAGTTGCATAATCTCATAGTCATAGGAACATGTATAAGTCATGAAGAAAGCAATAGCAACATACTAAACGATCGGGTGCTGAGCTAATGGAATGGGTCATGTCAATCACATCATTCTCCTAATGATGTGATCCCGTTAATCAAATAACAACTCTTTGTCTATGGTTAGGAAACATAACCATCTTTGATTAACGAGCTAGTCTAGTAGAGGCATACTAGTGACACTCTGTTTGTCTATGTATTCACACATGTATTATGTTTCTGGTTAATACAATTCTAGCATGAATAATAAACATTTATCATGAAATAAGGAAATAAATAATAACTTTATTATTGCCTCTAGGGCATATTTCCTTCAGGTATATATATTAGTTAAGCTTCTGCTGACTAGCTAATTGATGCATTCATTGTTTTGGTATGTACACATATTAATTAAGTCTTTGTTCTTTTTTCTAGCCCTCCGGATCCAGCACAACTTCGGTAAAGAGACGAGGCCCGAAGAAAAATTTGAGCTCGGATGAAAAGTTTGAGATCATAGCAATCGCGCCCGACGGCCAACCGATTGAACCCCTCCGGACAAAGAGCGCATTTGTTGCTAAGTGCGGGGTTTTGGTTAGGGACAAGATCCCGATCAGCATCCAGCAATGGTTAAAGCCGGCTACAGAAGACCCTGAGGTGTCTTATGTCAATGATATGCAGAAAAATGATCTTTGGACTGAGCTGAAGTCAAATTTCACCCTACCGCAAGAGGATGATCCGGAGAAGCCAGTTAAAGAGCAATTAATCAAGTCTTTTGCTCTTAAGAGGATGGCAGAACTATTCAGGAGGTGGAAGAAAGAGCTGAATAAGTTTGTCGAAAATAAAGAGACACCAGAATTCAAGGGCAGATATGAGAAGATCAGAGATCACTGGCCCGCATTTGTGGCCCACAAGACATCGGAAAAGAGTAAGAAGATGTCGGCGACAAACAAGCAAAATGCTGCGAAGAAGAAGCATCACCATCGCACGGGGTCAGGTGGCTACCTCGTAGCCCGGCCTAAGTGGGCCAAGACTGAGAATGATCTGGCTGATAAAGGGATCGAACCAGAGACAATTAACTGGCCAGACCGTTGCCGGACTTGGTTCTTCGGGGCTGGCGGAACCTTGGACCCTGTATCAGGGAAGTGCATTTGGACGAACGATCAAATGGACATACCAGTCAAGAAGCTTCAGCAGTATATCGAAGCAGCGCAGCAAGGGACGTTCGTTCCAGACAGAGAGAACGACGAGCTCACAATGGCCCTCGGGAATCCTGAGCACCCTGGACGGACACGAGGCACGCCAGGCTCCATTCCGTGGAAGGTTGGGTTTCCGGACGCAGGCGGTTACAAATGCCAGGAGAGGAGGAAAAAAGTGCAGCAGACCCAAATGCAGGCGCTGCAAGCAAGGGTACAAGCGATAGAGGAACGAGAAGCAAATCGCAGCAAACGAACTGCCGAAGCTTCCCCCGAAGCTACCCCGCCATCTCAGCGGAGAAGCAGCGTGGCTTCCACCGAGCTGCTTCAGCCGGAGCATGTCTTGACGGCTCCTGCCAGCTATCCCGTGGATGCTATCACGGAGTCTCAAAATTGCCACCTTATGATGCAATGGATGAATTTGAAGGTCAAGGCGGCTGTTGGCTCTGTTTATCCTACTGAACCCGGCGCAACTTTTCACTGCCGGCCGATTCCAGAAGGATATGCTAGGGTGATGGTGGATGAAATAATGGAGGGATTTGAGGACCTCCAGCTTGACCACCCTACCGGTGAAGGGGAGACTAGGCTGGGTTCTGCTCTGAAGACTCCATGCCTATGGCGGAAGGAGCTCATCAACCTTCCGAACTGGACGCCTCCGCCTCCTCCTCCTCCTCCGGCGAGTCAGGGAACTCCACCTCCTCCACCACCTCCTCCTCCGGCGAGTGACGATCAGGGCACTCGGCCGGCTCCTTCTCCGGCGCGTGGCGGCACTCCGCCTCCTTCTCCGCCTGCGTCGGCGCGCCAGAGCAGCCAGCCTCCTCCTTCTCCGCCTCGTCAGCAAGGGCGGAAGAGACCTGCCGCCGCTCTGGCTGCTCTGGCGCGTCATAGTCCTTCTCCTCCACCTCGTAAGCAAGTAAAGAAGACAACCGCTCTGTCTGCTCTGCCGGCGTCTAGCAGTACAGCCAGAGGCGGGAGGACATACAGATTCGGTCCTTCTCTAAAGACTCCAGAGAAGTTACCATACGAGAGGACCCCGGAGGAGAATGCCGAGATCGCGCAAGAAGAAGTGAGGAACTTCTTTGAAGGGGTGAAAGCAAAGAAACATCCACCTCCGGAGGAGAAGGTAGATCCGGTGAAAGCGAAGCGCACTCTGGCTGCCCTGACAAAACCACCCAAGTCTCCGCCGAAAGGAAACTATGAGTGCATTATTGGAAAGGAATTTGTCGAAGCGGAGCGGTCGGGAAGTACTGTCAGTGATCAAAGGCTGAAAGAACGATGAGCTGGGAAACAAATTGCACAGCTCGGCGAACAAGCGAAGCAATCGTGCCCCCCGCTCAAGGTGCCTAGCGACATCGTCGCTAATGATCCAAGGATGGTGCCCGGTTATAGCAATCTTGGAGATTACCTGCCCGACGATGTACATTATGATTTCATGGAGGTGCAGATACAAAGATACGAGTACGGGAAGCCTCTCGTCAAAGATGAAAGATCTCTATCAACGATGATGCGAAGATTGCATGATTGGTACTTGAAAATCTGCACAGAGTCTGGGGGAGGAGTACTTTGTATGTGAGAGTTAAAAAGGAGCATGACCTCGTTGGAATTGATCTGTTGCCTGTTCCATTTGAGGAGTTCTTTCAGTTTTTCAATCAATTGGCCCTCGATAAAGCAACAGTCACCTGCTACTGTCTGTAAGTAGTACTACTTCTGTCATTAAGTCTCTCTATATAGCTCAGCTCTTTCATTGCATGTATTTATAATTATCCTCACTATATTATGCAGATTGAAGATCGCCGAATTGAAGAAAAGACAAGTCGGTGATATTGGGTTCATTAACACATATCTCGTAGATGAAACTGAGGTTAAATTTCATGCCGCAGATACCGAGGCCAACTTGCTACGATCGTTGGTATTAAATGAAAACAAAGATATAATACTCTTTCCTTACAACTTCAAGTGAGTGTTACTGTCTTGTGCGTATTCGGTTTCCCTTATATATTAGTCAAGGTTATAGTAATGTAATTGATGAGTTATGCATGCGTGTGCAGTTTCCACTATATTCTCCTAGAGATTAAGCTTGAGCAGGGACTAGTAACCGTCTTAGACTCAAGACGAAAAGATCCCCAGGACTATGCGGACATGACTCAAATGCTCGAGAAGTAAGTTAAATTGATCATTATCCACCATACAATTTTGTTCATTTCCTGATATATCAAGTAATTGTTTTCTTTGTCTGGCAGGGTTTGGAAAAAATTCACCAAAAAAGCTCCGGGACTCCCAAAGAAGCTGCAATTTAGACACCCGAAAGTAAGTACTATAGTAGCATGTTCCGCGCATCTCCTATTGATTCAAGCGCTAGTTTCATCAATACCATTTGGCATTCTTGCTTATCAGTTTGATTAACCTCTATTTCTTGTAAAGTGGTTGTGGCAGGAACAAGGGAATAATTTCTGTGGATACTACGTTTGCGAGTCCATCCGCCACACGACCTATGAGCGGGGCTACTCTGACGAACAATATGAAGTGCGTAAATAACAACATTCACAATTTTATTTTATTACCATCATTTGTGTTGAGTTTCATTCATTCATATATATATATGTATTGACCCCCTTCTTCAAATTAGATGTTTCGGAAGCGGGATGAACTCCTAGCACCAGCTCGCATGCGAGCAATTCAAGAGGAATTGGCGGCATTCTTTCTTGACCACGTGATCGCTGAAGACGGAGAATACTATGTGGACCATGAGTCCGTATGTTAGGAGATTATATTTGTAAGAGATAATTATTGTATATATGTAGCCGGTAGTGTCGGATAGATATACGAGAACTTGTTGTTCGACCAATCTCTCGGAGAAGGAGAGGTGGTCGATATCACTTCTCTCTGTATGCATATATGTTCATGACGATCTTCTGTTTCCTTCGTTTGCTTACTAGCTAGCTAGCGTGTCTAGTCCTCTCTATACGTATGTATAGTACGTAGCGTCGACCAAGCACGGACATAAGAGAGGACACTTCTCTCTATTAATTATAGCTAGCTAACACAATATATGAAACACCTAAATTAACCCCCCAAAACCCCCAACCCCCCCCCCTTTCAAAAAAAACAAAAACCCCAGCCACAGAAATGCTGACGCGTGGATGCCTATTGGTCCCGGTTGGTGCCACCAACCGGGACCAAAGGCCCTCCTGCCTGGGCTCCGCGCATAGGCCGCGTGGAAGCCCATCTGTCCCAGTTCTGGATTGAACCGGGACTAAAGGGACAGGGCATTAGTACCAACCCTTTAGTCCCGGTTCAGGAACCGGGACAAAAGGCCCTTACGAACCGGGACAACAGGCCCTTTTTCTACTAGTGTCACATATTGGTACATAGAGCATGTTTCATCGTCATAGCTTAATTGCCGATAGAATCATACAGCTACAACATATGTTATGTTCAGAAACAAATTCTGTTCCTTTTGGGCCTATCCAGGAATCATAAGACTTTCCCTTAAACCCATGCCAACTAAGTGTTCCTTGAACACACTGGGTGGTAAGCCTTTCGTTAGCGGATCCGCAAGCATATCCTTTGTCCTTATATGCTCGAGACTTATAGTTTGATACTGGATTTTATATTTCACAACATAATACCTTATCTCTATTGTTTTGGCAGCATTACTCGACTTGTTGTTGTGAGCATAGAATACCGTGGGTTGGTTGTCGCAGTACATCTTTAGTGGTTTGTGAATACAATCTACCACTTTCAAGTCGGGTACAAGTTTCTTTAGCCATATCGTCTACCCCATGGCTTCGAAGCATGCTATGAATTCTGCATACATCATGGATGATGCAACTATTGACTGCTTGGAGCTTTTCCACGAAATAGCTCCCCCAGCGAGAGTGAAGACGTATCCTGACGTGGATTTTCTATCATCTCTGTCCCCCGCAAAATCTGCGTCTGAATATCCTTTTATCTCTAGGGAATCACTTCTCCTGTATATTAGCATGTAGTCCTTCGTGCCTTGCGCATAACGCAATGCTTTCTTTACCATCTTCAAGTGCTCCATGCTTGGATTCTCTTGATATCTACCGAGTACCCCGGTGATAAAAGCTAAGTCAGAGCGAGTGCACACTTGTGCATACTGTAAGCTACCAATTGCCGAAGCATATGGTATTGCTTTCATTTGATCGATCTCGTACTAGTTCTTGGGTCATTGGAATTTGCCAAAACTATCGCCCTTAACTATAGGAGAAGGTGTGGCTTTACTCGCATGCATATTATACTTTTTAAGAACCTTTTCTAAATATGCTTTCTGTGATAGTCCTAAGACTCCATTGTTCCTATCTCAGTGAATTTCTATGCCCAAAACATATGATGCTTCACCAAGATCTGTTATGTCAAAATTTAAGGATAAGTATTTCTTTGTTTCTTGTAGTAGACTAACATCACTACTAGCAAGCAGGATATCATCCACATACAAGATTAGGAAAATATATTTCCCATTATTAAACTTTGCATAAATGCAACTATCCTCAATATTTTCTTTAAATCCAAAACATTTAATTGTTTGATTAAACTTTAAATACCACTGTCTTTTGAGGCTTGCCTTAATCCATAAATGGATTTCTTCAGGCGGCATCCCATATTTTCCTTGCCTTCGATGATAAAACCCTTGGGTTGTTTCTTGTAGACCTTTTCTTTTAAATCACCATTCAGAAATGTCGTCTTAACATCCATTTGATGTAACTCTAAATCAAAATGAGCAACTAATGCCATTATGATTCTGAAGGAATCCTAACATGAGACGGGAGAAAATGTCTCATTGTAATATATCCCTTCTCTTTGTGTAAATCATTTTGCCATGAGTCGTGCTTTATACTTTTCTATATTCCCTTTAGAGTCATACTTAATTTTGTAGACCCATTTACAGCCTACTATTTTGGCTCATTTAGGAATTTCCTCTAAGTCCCAAACATCTTTGGAACTCATCGATTTCATCTCGTCTTCCATTGCCTTCATCCACTTTGATGAATGAGGGCTTCTCATGGCTTCTTCATATGAGGTGGGATCTTTTTTCATATGAACCATTTCTGTGTTATAAACTTTAAAGTCAGTAGAAATAGCTGACTTTCTTGGTCTTGTAGACCTTCTAAGAGCCTCAGTTTCTGGCACATTCTATGCCTCAACTTCTGGCACTTCTTCTAAAAATTTGCTGCTGCACCTCCCTTTCATGCTCAACAATGGATTCAGTCAGCTCCTGACGGGCAGGTTCCGGGTATACTCCCATAGTTGTCATGGGTGGAGTTGCAACTGGTAATGAGAAAAATGGCTCCTGAATTATCGGATTAGGTGCATGCACCCTCTTCTCCTCAAGATCAATTTTCCGAGCTACCAAGCTCCCCCTCATAATTTCGTCCTCTAAGAAGACCGCATGTCTCGTTTCTACAAACTTTGTATATCTTTCTGGGCAGTAGAAACGAAACCCTTTGATCTGTCTCGATAACCAATGAAGTGGCAACTTACTGTTTTGGGATCTAACTTTGCAATGTTTGGATTAAACATTTTGGCCTTAGCGGGGCACCCCCACACCCTAAAGTGTTGTAGGGAGGACACCCTTCCTGTCCATAGCTCGTATAGTGTTTTGGGCACCGACTTGCTGTTGGGGAAGGTAGCAATTTCAAAAAAATTCCTACGCACATGCAAGATCATGGTGATGCATAGCAACGAGAGGGGAGAGTGTTGTCCACGTACCCTCGTAGACCGAAAGCGGAAGCGTTAGCACAACGCGGTTGATGTAGTCGTACGTCTTCACGATCCGACCGATCAAGTACCGAACGCACAACACCTCCGAGTTCAGCACACGTTCATCCCGATGACGTCCCTCTAACTCCGATCCAGCCGAGTGTTGAGGGAGAGTTTCATCAGCACAACGGCGTGGTGACGATGTTGATGTTCTACTGACGCAGGGCTTCGCCTAAGCACCGCTACAGTATTATCGAGGTGGACTATGGTGGAGGGGGGCACCGCACACGGCTAAGAGACGATCAACTTGATCAACTTGTGTGTCTAGAGGTGCCCCCCTGCCCCTGTATATAAAGGAGCAAGGGGGGAGGCGGCCGTCCTAGGAGGAGGGCACGCCAAGGGAGTAGGACTCCTCCTTTCCTTGTTGGAGTAGGAGAGAAGGAAAGAGGAGGAGAGGGAGAAGGAAAAGGGGGCTGCACCCCTTGTCCAATTCGGACCAGAGGGGGGGCGCAAGCCTCCTTCCTTTTGGCCTCTCTCCTCTATTCCCCTATGGCCCAATAAGGATCATATACTCCCCGACGAATTGTCGTAACTCTCCGGTACTCCGAAAAATACCCGAATCACTCGGAACCTTTCCGAAGTCTGAATATAGTCGTCCAATATATCGATCTTTATGTCTCGACCATTTCGAGACTCCTCGTCATCTCCCTGATCTCATCCGGGACTTCGAACTCCTTCGGTACATCAAAACATATAAACTCATAATATAACTATCATCGTAGCGTTAAGCATGCGGACCTTACGGGTTCGAGAACTATGTAGACATGACCGAGACACGTCTCCGGTCAATAACCAATAGCGGAACCTGGATGCTCATATTGGCTCCTACATATTCTACGAAGATCTTTATCGGTCAGACCGCATAACAACATACGTTGTTCCCTTTGTCATCGGTATGTTACTTGCCCGAGATTCGATCGTCGGCATCTCAATACCTAGTTCAATCTCGTTACCGGCAAGTCTCTTTACTCGTTCCGTAATACATCATCTCACAACTAACTCATTAGTTGCAATTCTTGCAAGGCTTAGGTGATGTGCATTACCGAGAGGGCCCAGAGATACCTCTTCGACAATCAGAGTGACAAATCCTAATCTTGAAATACGCCAACCCGACAAGTACCTTCGGAGACACCTGTAGAGCACCTTTATAATCACCCTGTTACGTTGTGACGTTTGGTAGCACACAAAGTGTTCCTCCCGTAAACGGGAGTTGCATAATCTCATAGTCATAGGAACATGTATAAGTCATGAAGAAAGCAATAGCAACAAACTAAACGATCAAGTGCTAAGCTAACGGATGTTGGAAATATGCCCTAGAGGCAATAATAAAATGGTAATTGTCTATTATTCATGCTATAATTGTGTTATCCGGAAATCGTAATACATGTGTCAATACATAGACCACAACACGTCCCTAGTGAGCCTCTAGTTGACTAGCTCGTTGATCAAAAGATAGTCATGGTTTCCTGACTATGGACATTGGATGTCATTGATAATGGGATCACATCATTAGGAGAATGATGTGATGGACAATACCCAATCCTAAGCATAGCTCAAAGATCGTGTAGTTCGTTTGTTGTAGCTTTTCTGAATGTCAAGTATCATTTCCTTAGACCATGAGATTGTGCAACTCCCGGATACCGTAGGAGTGCCTTGGGTGTGCCAAACGTCACAATGTAACTGGGTGACTATAAAGGTACATTACAGGTATCTCCGAAAGTGGCTGTTGGGTTGGCACGAATCGAGACTGGGATTTGTCACTCCGTATGATGGAGAGGTATCTCTGGGCCCACTCGGTAATGCATCATCATAATGAGCTCAATGTGACCAAGTGGTTGATCACGGGATCATGCATTACGGCACGAGTAAAGTGACTTGCCAGCAACGAGATTGAACGAGGTATTGGGATACCGACGATCGAGTCTCAGGCAAGTAACGTACCGATTGACAAAGGGAATTGTATACGGATTGATTGAATCCTCGACATCGTGGTTAATCCGATGAGATCATCGTGGAGCATGTGGGAGCCAACATGGGTATCCAGATCCCGCTGTTGGTTATTGACCGGAGAGTCGTCTCGGTCATGTCTGCACGTCTCCCGAACCCGTAGGGTCTACACACTTAAGGTTCGGTGACGCTAGGGTTGTAGAGATATTAGTATGCAGTAACCCGAAAGTTGTTAGGAGTCCCGGATGAGATCCCGGACGTCACGAGGAGTTCCAGAATGGTCCGGAGATAAAGGTTTATATATAGGAAGTCAGGTTTCAGCCATCGGGAAGGTTTCGGGGGTCACCGGTATTGTACCGGGACCACCGGAAGGGTCTCGGGGGTCCACCGGGTGGGGCCACCCATCCCGGAGGGCCCCATGGGCTGGATTGGGAGGGGAACCAGCCCCTAGTGGGCTGGTGCGCCCCCCCTTGGGCCTGCCCTGCGCCTAGGGTTGGGAAACCCTAGGGGTGGGGGCGCCCCCCACTTGGCTTGGGGGGGAAGCCACCCCTTGGCCGCCGCCCCCTTAGATATCCATCTCCCTAGGGCCGGCGCCCCCTCCCCCCCAAGGCCAAGAGGGGGGAGGGCAGTCGCACCCCCTTGATCTTGGCGCCTCCCTCTCCCTCCGTAACACCTCTCCTCCCCGCTTGCGCTTGGCGAAGCCCTACCGGGATCCTACTACATCCACCACCACGCCGTTGTGCTGCTGGATCTTCATCAACCTCTCCTTCCCCCTTGCTGGATCAAGAAGGAGGAGACGTCTTCCTAACCGTACGTGTGTTGAACGCGGAGGTGTTGTCCGTTCGGCACTAGGTCATCGGTGATTTGAATCACGTCGAGTACGACTCCATCAACCTTGTTCTCTTGAACGCTTCCGCGCGCGATCTACAAGGGTATGTAGATGCACTCCTCTCTCCCTCATTGCTAGATGACTCCATAGATTGATCTTGGTGATGCGTAGAAAATTTTAAAATTCTGCTACGTTCCCCAACAGTGGCATCATGAGCTAGGTCTATGCGTAGTTTCTATGCACGAGTAGAACACAAAGAAGTTGTGGGCATCGATATTGTCAATTTGCTTGTCGTTACTAGTATTATCTTGATTCGGCGGCATCGTGGGATGAAGCGGCCCGGACCGACCTTACACGTACGCTTACATGAGACTGGTTCCACCGACTGACATGCACTAGTTGCATAAGGTGGCTGGCGGGTATCTATCTCTCCCACTTTAGTCGGATCGGATTCGATGAACAGGGTCCTTATGAAGGAATTGGCAATTCACGTTGTGGTTTTGGCATAGGTAAGAAACGTTCTTGCTAGAATCCTATAGCAGCCACGTAAAAACTTGCAACAACAATTAGAGGATGTCTAACTTGTTTTTGCAGCAAGTGTTTTGTGATGTGATATGGCCAAAGGATGTGATGAATGATATATGTGATGTATGAGATGATCATGTTCTTGTAATAGGAATCACGACTTGCATGTCGATGAGTATGACAACCAGCAGGAGCCATAGGAGTTGTCTTTATTTATTTATGACCTGCGTGTCAACATAAACGTCATGTAATTACTTTACTTTATTGCTAAAGTGTTAGCCATAGTAGTAGAAGTAATAGATGACGAGACAACTTCAAGAAGACACGATGATGGAGATCATGGTGTCATGCCGGTGACAACGATGATCATGGAGCCCCGAAGATGGAGATCAAAAGGAGCAAATGATATTGGCCATATCATGTCACTATTTGATTGCATGTGATGTTTATCATGTTTTACATCTTATTTTCTTAGAACGACGGTAGCTTAAATAAGATGATCCCTCATAATAATTTCAAGAAAGTGTTCCCCCTAACTGTGCACCGTTGCAAAGGCTCGTTGTTTCAAAGCACCACGTGATGATCGGGTGTGATAGATTCTAACGTTCGAATACAACGGGTGTAAGCCAGATTTACACACGCAATACACTTAGGTTGACTTGACGAGCCTAGCATGTACAGACATGGCCTCGGAACACGGAAGACCGAAAGGTCGAGCATGAGTCGTATAGAAGATAGGATCAACATGAAGATGTTCACCGATGTTGGCTAGTCCGTCTCACGTGATGATCGGACACAGCCTAGTCAACTCGTATCATGTTTCACTTAGATGACTGGAGGGATATCTATCTGAGTGGGAGTTCATTGAATAATTTGATTAGATGAACTTAATTATCATGAACATAGTCTAAAATCTTTAAAATATGTCTTGTAGATCAAATGGCCCATGTTGTCCTCAACTTCAACGCGTTCCTAGAGAAAACCAAGCTGAAAGACGATGGCAGCAACTATACGGACTGGGTCCGGAACCTGAGGATCATCCTCATAGCTGCCAAGAAAGATTATATCCTAGAAGCACCGCTAGGTGACATACCTGTCCCACAGAACCAAGACGTTATGAACGCTTGGCAGTCACATGCTGATGATTACTCCCTCGTTCAGTGCGGCATGCTTTACAGCTTAGAACCGGGGCTCCAAAAGCGTTTTGAGAGACACGGAGCATATGAGATATTCAAAGAGCTGAAAATGGTTTTTCAAGCTCATGCCCGGGTCAAGAGATATGAAGTCTCCGACAAGTTCTTCAGTTGTAAGATGGAGGAAAATAGTTATGTCAGTGAGCACATACTCAGAATGTCTGGGTTGCATAACCGCTTGACTCAGCTGGGAGTTAATCTCCCGGATGACGCGGTCATTGACAGAATCCTTCAGTCGCTTCCACCGAGCTACAAGAGCTTTGTGATGAACTTTAATATGCAGGGGATGGAAAAGACCATTCCTGAGGTATATTCAATGCTGAAATCAGCAGAGGTGGAAATCAAAAAGGAACATCAAGTGTTGATGGTGAATAAAACCACTAAGTTCAAGAAAGGCAAGGGTAAGAAGAACTTCAAGAAGGATGGCAAGGGAGTTGTCGCGTACGGTAAGCAAGCTGCCGGGAAGAAGCCAAAAAATGGACCCAAGCCTGAGACTAAGTGTTTCTATTGCAAGGGAAGTGGTCACTAGAAGCGGAACTGCCCCAAATACTTAGCGGACAAGAAGGCCGGCAACACTAAAGGTATATGTGATGTACATGTAATTGATGTGTACCTTACCAGTACTCGTAGTAGCTCCTGGGTATTTGATACCGGTGCGATTGCTCACATTTGCAACTCAAAGCAGGAGCTACGGAATAAGCGGAGACTGGCGAAGGACAAGGTGACAATGCATGTCGGGAATGGTTCCAAGGTCGATGTGATCGCCGTCGGCACGCTGCCTCTACATTTACCTACGGGATTAGTTTTAAACCTCAATAATTGTTATTTAGTGCCAGCTTTGAGCATGAACATTGTATCAGGATCTCGTTTAATTCGAGATGGCTACTCATTTAAATCCGAGAATAATGGTTGTTCTATTTATATGAGAGATATGTTTTATGGTCATGCTCCGATGGTGAATGGTTTATTCTTAATGAATCTCGAGCGTAATGTTACACATATTCATAGTGTGAATACCAAAAGATGTAAGGTTGATAATGATAGTCCCACATACTTGTGGCACTGCCGCCTTGGTCACATAGGTGTCAAACGCATGAAGAAGCTCCATGCAGATGGACTTTTGGAGTCTCTTGATTACGAATCATTTGACACGTGTGAACCATGCCTCACGGGTAAAATGACCAAGACACCGTTCTCAGGAACAATGGAGCGAGCAACCAACTTATTGGAAATCATGCATACTGATGTGTGCGGTCCAATGAGTGTTGAGGCTCGCGGTGGCTATCTTTATGTTCTCACCCTCACTGATGACTTGAGTAGATATGGGTATGTCTACTTAATGAAACACAAGTGTGAGACCTTTGAAAAGTTCAAGGAATTTCAGAGTGAGGTTGAGAATCAACGTGACAGGAAAATCAAATTCTTGCGATCAGACCGTGGGGGAGAATACTTGAGTCACGAATTTGGCACACACCTAAGAAAATGTGGAATAGTTTCACAACTCACGCCGCCTGGAACACCTCAGTGTAATGGTGTGTCCGAACGTCGTAATCGCACTCTATTGGATATGGTGCGATCTATGATGTCTCTTACCGATTTACCGCCGTCATTTTGGGGCTATGCTTTAGAGACTGCCGCATTCACTTTAAATAGGGCTCCGTCGAAATCCGTTGAGATGACACCGTATGAATTATGGTTTGGAAAGAAACCTAAGCTGTCGTTTCTAAAAGTTTGGGGATGCGATGCTTATGTCAAGAAACTTCAACCTGAAAAGCTCGAACCCAAATCGAAAAAATGCGTCTTCATAGGATACCCTAAAGGAACTATTGGGTATACCTTCTACCTCAGACCCGAAGGCAAGATCTTTGTTGCCAAGAATGGGTCCTTTCTAGAGAAAGAGTTTCTCTCGAAAGAAATAAGTGGGAGGAAAGTAGAACTTGATGAAGTATTACCTCTTGAACCGGTAAGTGGCGCAGCTCAAGAAAATGTTCCTGAGGTGCCTGCACCGACTAGAGAGGAAGTTGATGATGATGATCATGAAACTTCAGAACTACTAAACTTCGTAGGTCCACGAGGACACGTTCCGCACCAGAGTGGTACAGCAACCCTGTCTTGGAAATCATGTTGTTAGACAATGGTGAACCTTCAAACTATGAAGAAGTGATGGTGGGCCCAGATTCCGACAAATGGCTGGAAGCCATGAAATCCGAGATAGGATCCATGTATGAAAACGAAGTATGGACTTTGACTGACTTGCCCGTTGATCAGCGAGCCATGGAAAATAAATGTATCTTTAAGAAGAAGACAGACGCGGATGGTAATGTGACCATCTATAAAGCTCGGCTTGTCGCTAAGGGTTATCGACAAGTTCAAGGGGTTGACTACGATGAGACTTTCTCACCCGTAGCGAAGCTGAAGTCCATCCGAATCATGTTAGCAATTGCCGCATCCTATGATTATGAGATATGGCAAATGGACGTCAAAACGACATTCCTTAATGGTTTCCTTAAGGAAGAATTGTATATGATGCAGCTGGAAGGTTTTGTCGATCCTAAGAATGCTGACAAGGTGTGCAAGCTCCAACGCTCGATTTATGGGCTGGTGCAAGCATCTCGGAGTTGGAACATTCGTTTTGATGAGATGATCAAAGCGTTTGGGTTTATGCAGACTTATGGAGAAGCCTGCATTTACAAGAAAGTGAGGGGGATCTCTGTAGCATTTCTCATATTATATGTGGATGACATATTGTTGATGGGAAATGATATAGAATTCTTGGAAAGCATAAAGGCCTTCTTGAACAAGTGTTTTTCAATGAAGGATCTTGGAGAAGCTGCTTATATATTAGGCATCAAGATCTATAGAGATAGATCGAGACGCCTCATTGGTCTTTCACAGAGTACGTACCTTGACAAGATATTGAAGAAGTTCAAAATGGATCAGTCAAAGAAGGGGTTCTTGCCGGTATTGCAAGGTACGAGATTGAGCACGGCTCAATGCCCAACCACAGCAGAAGATAGAGAAAAGATGAGTGACGTCCCCTATGCCTCGGCCATAGGGTCTATCATGTATGCTATGTTGTGTACCAGACCTGATGTAAACCTTGCCGTAAGTTTGGTAGGAAGGTACCAAAGTAATCCCGGCATGGAACACTGGACAGCGGTCAAGAATGTCCTGAAGTACCTGAAAAGGACTAAGGATATGTTTCTCATTTATGGAGGTGACGAAGAGCTTGTCATAAAGGGTTACGTCGATGCTAGCTTCGACACAGATATGGATGACTCTAAGTCACAAACCGGATATGTGTATATTTTGAATGGTGGGGCAGTAAGCTGGTGCAGTTGCAAGCAAAGCGTTGTGGCGGGATCTACATGTGAAGCGGAGTACATGGCAGCCTCGGAGGCAGCACAAGAAGCAGTCTGGGTGAAGGAGTTCATTACCGACCTAGGAGCCATACCCAATGCGTCGGGCCCGATGACTCTCTTTTGTGACAACACTGGAGCTATTGCCCTTGCCAAGGAGCCCAGGTTTCACAGGAAGACCAGGCATATCAAGCGTCGCTTTAACTCCATTCGTGAAAGTGTTCAAAATGGAGACATAGAGATTTGTAAAGTACATACGGACCTGAATGTGGCAGGTCCGTTGACTAAACCTCTCCCTAGAGCAAAACATGATCAACACTAGAACTGCATGGGTGTTCGATTCATCACAATGTAACTAGAATATTGACTCTAGTGCAAGTGGGAGACTGTTTGAAATCTGCCCTAGAGGCAATAATAAAATGGTTATTATTATATTTCTTTGTTCATGACAATTGTCTATTATTCATGCTATAATTGTGTTATCCGGAAATCGTAATACATGTGTGAATACATAGACCACAACACGTCCCTAGTGAGCCACTAGTTGACTAGCTCGTTGATCAAAAGATAGTCATGGTTTCCTGACTATGGGCATTGGATGTCATTGATAACGGGATCACATCATTAGGAGAATGATGTGATGGACAAGACCCAATCCTAAGCATAGCTCAAAGATCGTGTAGTTCGTTTGCTGTAGCTTTTCTGAATGTCAAGTATCATTTCCTTAGACCATGAGATTGTGCAACTCCCGGATACCGTAGGAGTGCCTTGGGTGTGCCAAACGTCACAACGTAACTGGGTGACTATAAAGGTACATTACAGGTATCTCTGAAAGTGTCTGTTGGGTTGGCACGAATCGAGACTGGGATTTGTCACTCCGTATGACGGAGAGGTATCTCTGGGCCCACTCTATAATGCATCATCATAATGTGCTCAATGTGACCAAGTGGTTGATCACGGGATCATGCATTACGGCACGAGTAAAGTGACTTGCCGGTAACGAGATTGAACGAGGTATTGGGATACCGACGATCGAGTCTCGGGCAAGTAACGTACCGATTGACAAAGGGAATTGTATACGGATTGATTGAATCCTCGACATCGTGGTTCATCCGATGAGATCATCGTGGAGCATGTGGGAGCCAACATGGGTATCCAGATCCCGCTGTTGGTTATTGACCGGAGAGTCATCTCGGTCATGTCTGCATGCCTCCCGAACCCGTAGGGTCTACACACTTAAGGTTCGGTGACACTAGGGTTGTAGAGATATTAGTATACAGTAACCCGAAAGTTGTTCGGAGTCCCAGATGAGATCCCGGACGTCACGAGGAGTTCCGGAATGGTCCGGAGGTAAAGATTTATATATAGGAAGTCAGGTTTCGGCCATCGGGAAGGTTTTGGGGGTCACCGGTATTGTACCGGGACCACCGGAAGGGTCCCGGGGGTCCATCGGGTGGGGCCACCCATCCCGGAGGGCCCCATGGGATGGATTGGGAGGGGAACCAGCCCCTAGTGGGCTGGTGTGCCCCCCCCCCTTGGGCCTTCCCTGCGCCTAGGGTTGGGAAACCCTAGGGGTGGGGGCGCCCCCCACTTGGCTTGGGGGGGAAGCCACCCCTTGGCCGCCGCCCCCTTGGAGATCCCTAGGGCCGGCGCCCCCGCCCCCAAGGCCCCTATATAAAGAGGGGGAGGGAGGGCAGCCGCACCCCCTTGCTCTTGGCGCCTCCCTCTCCCTCCGTAACACCTCTCCTCCCCGCTTGCGCTTGGCGAAGCCCTGCCGGGATTTTGCTGCATCCACCACCACGCCGTCGTGCTGCTGGATCTTCATCAACCTCTCCTTCCCCCTTGCTGGATCAACAAGGAGGAGACGTCTTCCTAACCGTACATGGGTTGAACGCGGAGGTGTTGTCCGTTCGGCACTAGGTCATCGGTGATTTGAATCACGTCGAGTACGACTCCATCAACCCCGTTCTCTTGAATGCTTCCGCGCGCGATCTACAAGGGTATGTAGATGCACTCCTCTCTCCCTCGTTGCTAGATGACTCCATTGATTGATCTTGGTGATGCGTAGAAAATTTTAAAATTCTGCTACGTTCCCCAACAACGGAATGGGTCAAGTCAATCACATCATTCTCCTAATGATGTGATCTCGTTAATCAAATGACAACTCATGTCTATGGTTAGGAAACATAACCATCTTTGATCAACGAGCTAGTCAAGTAGAGGCATACTAGTGACACTCTGTTTGTCTATGTATTCACACATGTATTATGTTTCCGGTTAATACAATTCTAGCATGAATAATAAACATTTATCATGATATAAGGAAATAAATAATAACTTTATTATTGCCTCTAGGGCATATTTCCTTCAGTCTCCCACTTGCACTAGAGTCAATAATCTAGTTCACATCGCCATGTGATTTAATACCAATAGTTCACATCACCATGTGATTAACACCCATAGTTCACATCGACATGTGACTAACACCCAAAGGGTTTACTAGAGGCAATAATCTAGTTGACATCGCTATGTGATTAACACCCAAAGAGTACTAAGGTGTGATCATGTTTTGCTTGTGAGAGAAGTTCAGTCAATGGGTCTGCCACATTCAGATCCGTAAGTATTTTGCAAATTTCTATGTCAACAATGCTCTGCACGGAGCTACTCTAGCTAATTGCTCCCACTTTCAATATGTATCCAGATTGAGATTTAGAGTCATCTGGATCAGTGTCAAAATTTGCATCGATGTAACCCTTTACGACGAACCTTTTTGTCACCTCCATAATCGAGAAACATATCCTTATTCCACTAAGGATAATGTTGACCGTTGTCCAGTGATCTACTCCTAGATCACTATTGTACTCCCTTGCCAAAAACAGTGTAGGGTATACAATAGATCTGGTACACAGCATGGCATATTTTATAGAACCTATGGCCAAGGCATAGGGAATGACTTTCATTCTCTTTCTATCTTCTGCCGTGGTCGGGATTTGAGTCTTACTCAGTTTCACACCTTGTAACACAGGCAAGAACTCTTTCTTTGACTGTTCCATTTTGAACTACTTCAAAATCTGGTCAAGGTATGTACTCATTGAAAAACTTATCAAGCGTCTTGATCTATCTCTATAGATCTTGATGATCAATATGTAAGCAGCTTCACCGAGGTCTTTCTTTGAAAAACTCCTTTCAAACACTCCTTTATGCTTTGCAGAATAATTCTACATTATCTCCGATCAACAATATGCCATTCACATATACTTATCAGAAATGATGTAGTGCTCCCACTCACTTTCTTGTAAATACAGGCTTCACCGCAAGTCTATATAAAACTATATGCTTTGATCAACTTATCAAAGCGTATATTCCAACTCCGAGATGCTTGCACCAGTCCATAGATGGATCGCTGGAGCTTGCATATTCTGTTAGCACCTTTAGGATTGACAAAACCTTTTGTTTGCATCATATACAACTCTTCTTTAATAAATCCATTAAGGAATGTAGTTTTGTTTATCCATTTGCCAGATTTCATAAAATGTGGCAATTGCTAACATGATTCGGACAGACTTAAGCATGGATACGAGTGAGAAACTCTCATCGTAGTCAACACCTTGAACTTGTCGAAAACCTTTTGCGACAATTCTAGCTTTGTAGATAGTAACAATACTATCAACGTCCGTCTTCCTCTTGAAGATCCATTTAATCTCAATGGCTCGCCGATCTTTGGGCAAGTCAATCCATACTTTGTTCTTATACATGGATCTCATCTCAGATTTCATGGCCTCAAGCCATTTCCTGGAGTCTGGGCTCATCATCGCTTCCTCATAGTTCGTAGGTTCGTCATGGTCAAGTAACATGACCTCCAGAACATGATTACCGTACCACTCTGGTGCGGATCTCACTCTGGTTTACCTACGAGGTTCGGTAGTAACTTGATCTGAAGTTACATGATCATCATCATTAGCTTCCTCACTAATTGGTGTAGGAGTCACAGAAACAGATTTCTGTGATGAACTACTTTCCAACAAGGGAGCAGGTATAGTTACCTCATCAAGTTCTACTTTCCTCCCACTCACTTCTTTAGAGAGAAACTCCTTCTCTAGAAAGGATCCATTCTGAGCAATGAATATCTTGCCTTCGGATCTGTGATAGAAGGTGTACCCAACATTTTCTTTTTGGTATCCTATGAAGACCCACTTCTCCGATTTGGGTTTGAGCTTATCAGGTTGAAACTTTTTCACATAAGCATTGCAACCTCAAACTTTAAGAAACGACAGCTTAGGTTTCTTGCCAAACCATAGTTCATACGGTGTCGTCTCAACGGATTTAGATGGTGCCCTATTTAACGTGAATGTAGCTGTCTCTAATGCATAACCTCAGAACTATAGTGGTTAATCGGTAAGAAACATCATAGATTGCACTATATCCAATAATAGTACGGTTATGATGTTCGGACACACCATTATGTTGTGGTGTTCCAGGTGGCACGATTTTCTGAAACTATTCCACATTGTTTTAATTGAAGGACATAATTCTTCTATGCAGCAATGAGGATAAACCTCAGATCACGGATCCAATCCGCATCATTGCTACTAACATCTTTCAACTTAGTTTTCTCTAGGAACATATCAAAAATAAAACAGGGGAGCTAAACACGAGCTATTGATCTACAACATAGATATGCTAATACTACCAGGACTAAGTTCATGATAAATTTAAGTTCAATTCATCATATTACTTAAGAACTCCTACTTAGAAAGACATCCCTCTAATCTTCTAAGTGATCATGTGATCCAAATCAACTAAACCATAACCGATCATCACGTGAAATGGAGTAGTTTTCAATGGTGAACATCACTATGTTGATCATATCTACTATATGATTCACGCTCGACCTTTCGGTCTCAGTGTTCCGAGGCCATATCTGCATATGCTAGGCTCGTCAAGTTTAACCTGAGTATTCTGCGTGTGCAAAATTGGCTTGCACCCGTTGTAGATGGACGTAGAGCTTATCACACCCGATCATCACGTGGTGTCTGGGCACGACGAACTTTGGCAACGGTGCATACTCAGGGAGAACACTTTTATCTTGAAATTTAGTGAGAGATCATCTTATAATGCTACCGTTAATAAAGCAAGATAAGATGTATAAAAGATAAACATCACATGCAATCATAATATGTGACATGATATGGCCATCATCATCTTGTGCCTTTGATCTCCATCTCCAAAGCATCGTCATGATCTCCATCGTCACTAGCATGACACCATGATCTCCATCATCTTGATCTATATCAATGTGTCATCACATGGTTGTCTCGCCAACAATTGCTCTTGCAACTATTGCTATCGCATAGCAATAAAGTAAAGCAATTATTTGGCGCTTGTATCTTATGCAATAGAGATAACCATAAGGCTTTTGCCAGTTGCCGATAACTTCAACAAAACATGATCATCTCATACAACAACTTATATCTCATCACGTATTGACCTTATCACATCACAACATGCCCTGCAAAAACAAGTTAGACGTCCTCTACTTTGTTGTTGCAAGTTTTACGTGGCTGCTACGGGCTTAGAAAGAACCTTTCTTACCTACGCATCAAAACCACAATGATAGTTTGTCAAGTTGGTGTTGTTTTAACCTTCGCAAGGACCGAGCGTAGCCACACTCGGTTCAACTAAAGTTGGAGAAACTGACACCCGCCAGCCACCTGTGTTCAAAGCACATTAGTAGAACCAGTCTCACGTAAGCGTACGCGTAATGTCGGTCCGGGCCGCTTCATCCAACAATACCGCCAAACCAAAGTATGACATGCTGGTAAGCAGTATGACTTATATCGCCCACAACTCACTTGTGTTCTACTCGTGCATATGACATCTACACATAAAACCTGGCTCGGATGCCACTGTTGGGGAACATAGCAATTTCAAAAAAAATCCTACGCACACACAAGATCATGGTGATGCGTAGCAACGAGAGGGGAGAGTGTTGTCCACGTACCCTCGTAGACCAAAAGCGGAAGCGTTAGCACAACGTGGTTGATGTAGTCATACGTCTTCACGATCCGACCGATCAAGTACCGAACGCATGGCACCTCCGAGTTCAGCACACGTTCAGCCCAATGACGTCCCTCTAACTCTGATCCAGCCGAGTGTTGAGGGAGAGTTTCGTCAGCACGACGGCGTGGTGACGATGTTGATGTTCTACCGACGCAGGGCTTCGCCTAAGCACCGCTACAGTATTATCGAGGTGGACTATGGTGGAGGGGGGCACATCACACGGCTAAGAGACGATCAACTTGATCAACTTGTGTGTCTAGAGGTGCCCCCTGCCCCTGTATATAAAGGAGCAAGGGGGGCGGCCGGCCTAGGAGGAGGGTGCGCCAAGGGGGGAGTCCTACTCCTACCGGGAGTAGGACTCCTCCTTTCCTTGTTGGAGTAGGAGAGAAGGAAAGAGGAGGAGAGGGAAAAGGAAAAGGGGGCTGCACCTCTTGTCCAATTCGGACCAGAGGGGGGGCGCAGGCCTCCTTCCTTTTGGCCTCTCTCCTCTATTCCCGTATGGCCCAATAAGGCCCATATACTCCCCTTTCCGAAGTCCGAATATAGTCGTCCAATATATCGATCTTTACGTCTCGACCATTTTGAGACTCCTCGTCATGTCCCCGATCTCATCCGGGACTCCAAACTCCTTCGGTACATCAAAACATATAAACTCATAATATAACTGTCATCATAGCGTTAAGCATGCGGATCCTACGGGTTCGAGAACTATGTAGACATGACCAAGACACGTCTCCGGTCAATAACCAATAGGGAACCTGGATGCTCATATTGGCTCCTACATATTCTACGAAGATCTTTATCAGTCAGACCGCATAACAACATACGTTGTTCCCTTTGTCATCGGTATGTTACTTGCCCGAGATTCGATCGTCGGCATCTCAATACCTAGTTCAATCTCGTTACCGGCAAGTCTCTTTACTCATTCTGTAATACATCATCTCGCAACTAACTCATTAGTTGCAATGCTTGCAAGGCTTAGGTGATGTGCATTACCGAGAGGGCCCAGAGATACCTCTCCGACAATCGGAGTGACAAATACTAATCTCGAAATACGCCAACCCAACAAGTACCTTCGGAGACACCTGTAGAGCACCTTTATAATCACCCAGTTACGTTGTGACGTTTGGTAGCACACAAAGTGTTCCTCCGGTAAACGGGAGTTGCATAATCTCATAGTCATAGGAACATGTATAAGTCATGAAGAAAGCAATAGCAACAAACTAAACGATCAAGTGCTAAGCTAACGGAATGGGTCAAGTCAATCACATCATTCTCCTAATGATGTGATCCCATTAATCAAATGACAACTCATGTCTATGGTTAGGAAACATAACCATCTTTGATCAACGAGCTAGTCAAGTAGAGGCATACTAGTGACACTCTGTTTGTCTATGTATTCACACATGTATTATGTTTCCGGTTAATACAATTCTAGCATGAATAATAAACATTTATCATGATATAGGGAAATAAATAATAACTTTATTATTGCCTCTAGGGCATATTTCCTTCACTTGCTTCGTACTCTATTGAGAATGTGAATGGCGGTTTCAAGCGCATCCATCCATAATCCCAATGGCAAGTTGGAATAATTCATCATGTTGCGCACCATATCCATAAGTATACGGTTGTGCTTTTCAGCTACTCCATTCTTTTCTCCTAGAGTGGGATACATTAAAAGCACATGAGTCATCATATCTTTCTCCTGTCATACAGGATAAGTCCTTTGCCTACATTTCTCCCGCCATACAGGATTTGTGACATAATACTATGTCAACTTTACCCCGTTACGTAGGTATTTTCCCAGACTTTTCCCGCCATGCAAGTTTTATCATAATTATATTTTCCCGCCATGCAGGTAATTCCCAATAAGGGAACATAAATGCCAGAATTGGCTCTTTTGACTGCATATTCAATCATCAAATTTAGGAATAAATCCAAATTCTCTTTGACATACATGCTTGATCCGACGTTGGTCAAATTAAACACGCTTGTTGCTTGTTTCATCTCAAATCATGTTGACTGAAAAATCTTCTTCATAGAGAGTACATGAAAGACATACATCAACCAAGACTCTCAATGATCTATCTCTTTTCTTTTGATGCCATTCTTTAGAGAGAACATACTCCTTCACGTTATGACCTTTCTTAGTCATATTTCGGGTCACAAGTACCCAGCCATTCGCTTTCACGAATGAAAGTATGGAAAACTTTTAGTCTGAGAAAACTAAGCCAATAATCAACAATAATGGGCATAAAAATAACCCTAGGTTGGTCTGGTTAAAAGAAATGCACATTAAACTTTTGAAACTTTCTTTTATATTCTAAATCACCGTTGTGGCAGCATTAGAACAAACATCATCCTTCTACATTAATTTCATATCACTGTTGGGCGGAAATGGAAATAATGCATATAACTCATAAACGATGTGATGATAGTATTTCTATTAAACAACTTTGCTAAGAATTAATCATCATCATCAACTTTATTGCAGCGGGTACAAGAAATATACATTTCTCTAGTTTTCTTGATCTTTATCCGTTCTCTGAAAATTGATCACTTTGCTACAAAATTTATCAGAGATTTAAACTTTGAACATAAGACTCATAGAATTACAGCATCGTTATCATCAACGTTGGTCAGAAAATAACAATACCATATTTTAACTTTAAAACAAATATCTTTCTGATGACCCACAAGTATAGGGGATCTATCATAGTCCTTTCGATAAGTAAGAGTGTCAAACCCAACGAGGAGCAGAAGGAAATGATAAGCGGTTTTCAGCAAGGTATTCTCTGCAAGTACTGAAACAAGTGGTAACAGATAGTTTTGTGATAAGATAGATTGTAACGAGCAACAAGTAACAAAAGTAAATAAAGTGCAGCAAGGTGGCCCAATCCTTTTGTAGCAAAGGACAAGCCGGAACAAACTCTTATAATAGGAAAAGCGCTCCCGAGGACACATGGGAATATCGTCAAGCTAGTTTTCATCACGTTCATATGATTCGCGTTCGATACTTTGATAATTTGATATGTGGGTGGACCGGTGCTTGGGTGCTGTTCTTACTTGAACAAGCATCCCACCTATGATTAACCTCTGTTGCTAGCATCCGCAACTACAACAAAAGTATTAAGGTAAACCTAACCATAGCATGAAACATATGGATCCAAATCAGCCCCTTACGAAGCAACGCATAAACTAGGGTTTAAGCTTCTGTCACTCTAGCAACCCATCATCTACTTATTACTTCCCAATGCCTTCCTCTAGGCCCAAATAATGGTGAAGTGTTATGTAGTCAACGTTCACATAACACCACTAGAGGCTAGACAACATACATCTTATCAAAATATGAAACGAATACCAAATTCACATGACTACTAATAGCAAGACTTCTCCCTTGTCGTCGGGAACAAACATAATTACTCACAAAGCATATTCATGTTCATAATCAGAGGGGTAATAATATGCATATAGGATCTGAACATATGATCTTCCACCAAATAAACCAACTAGCATCAACTACAAGGAGTAATCAACCCTACTAGCAACCTGCTAGCACCAATCCCGGAATTTGAGACAAGAATTGGATACAAGAGATGAACTAGGGTTTGGAGATGAGATGGTGCTGGTGAAGATGTTGATGGAGATTGCCCTCTCCCGATGAGAGGAGCGTTGGTGATGACGATGGTGATGATTTCCCCCTCCCGGAGGGAAGTATCCCCGGCAGAACAGCTCTGCCGGAGCTCTAGATTGGTTCCTCCAAGGTTCCGCCTCGTGGCGGCGGAGTCTCGTCCCGAAAAGTTCCTTCTTTTTTTTCTCATCGAAAGACTTCATATAGGAGAAGATGGATGTCGGAGAGCCACCAGGGGGGCCACGAGGTAGGGGCGCGCCCTAGGGGGGGCGCCCCCCACCCTCGTGAGCAGGGTGTGGGCCCCCTGGCCTTCATCTTTGGCGAGGATTTTTCTTTATTTATTTTAAGATGTTCCATGGAGTTCAGGACTTTTGGAGTTGCGCAGAATAGGTCTCTAGTATTTGCTCCTTTTCCAGCCCAGAATTCCAGATGCTGGCATTCTCCCTCCTTATGTAAACCTTGTAAAATAAGAGAGAATAGCCATAAGTATTGTGACATAAAGCGAAATAATAGTCCATAATGCAATAAATATTGATATAAAAGCATGATGCAAAATGGATGTATCAACTCCCCCAAGCTTAGACCTTGCTTGTCCTCAAGTGAAAAGCCGGTAACAATAAATATGTCCTCATGTTTAGATGTGGAGGCGTCGATAAAAATAAAATACGAACATGAAGGCATCATGATTATTCTCATAACAACAACATATATAGATTTTGTCATATGATTACTTATGTTCAAGTGATGATCTATTCATAATGCAAAAGTATAAATCATAAACCTTATTGGGCTCCGACAAACTATAATCTCGGTCATTGAAACAATTTCAATTTATCATAACATTGGAAAGAGTCTATGTCAGCTAAAAAGCAAGTCCACATACTCAACTATCACTTAGTCCTTCATAATTGCTAACACTCACGCAATACTTGTGGTTATGAAGTTTTAATCAGACACAGAGAAAGATAGGGGCTTATAGTTTTGCCCCACAACCTTTTACCTCAAGGATAATGTCAACAATAATGGTTCATGCTCCCCTACATCCAATTAGATATATATATATATTAGATATATATATATATATATATATATATATATATCATGTTCTTTCCAACATGCTGAGCTTGCCGAAGGATAGAATGAAAAAGGAAAGGTGAAGATCACCATGACTCTTGCATAAGGTAGAAGATAATAATAAAGGATAAGCCCTTCGCAGAGGGAAGCAGAGGTTGCCATGCGCTTTTATGGTTGGATGCATAAAATCTCAATGCGAAAGAACATCACTTTATATTGCCCCTTGTGATATGAACCTTTATTATGCAGTCCGTCGCTTTTATTACTTCCACATCACAAGATCGTATAAAGCTTATTTCTCCCACACCAATCAATCATACATATTTAGAGCAATTTTTATTGCTTTGCACCGATGACAACTTACTTGAAGGATCTTACTCAATCCATAGGTAGATATGGTGGACTCTCATGGCAAAACTGGTTTAGGGATATTTGGAAGCACAAGTAGTATTTCTACTTGGTGCTGAGAATTTGGCTAGCATGAGGGGGCAAGGCAAGCTCAACAAGTTAGAGGATCCATGACAACATACTTTGTCTCAGATATAAGAAATACATAACTCATTACGTTATCTTCCTTGTCCAACATCAACTCTTTAGCATGTCATATTTTAATGAGTGCTCCCAATCATAAAAGATGTCAATGATAATATATCTATATGTGAAAATCTCTCTTTCCTTATTACCTCCTATTAATTGCAACAATGACCAAAGCTATGTCTGCCAACTCCCAACAACTTTTAATCATCATACTCTTTCTATGTGAAGTCATTACTTTCAATAAGATCAATATGAACTTTTTTGTTTCTTTTTATTCTTTTTCTCTTTTCTTTTATTCACCCAACATCATGGCAAAATAATCAAGCCCTTGACTCAACACTAATCTTTATTATATATAGCTCACGGACTCGATTACATAGAGAGATCAAAAAGCAAAACTCAAAACTAGATCATGCCATAAACTTTATTCCACTAGATCAAGATACTACTAATAGGATCAAACTAAGAAAAATGGTAAAGATAGGAGTTGTGATTGTGGTACGATACCGGGGCACCTCCCCCAAGCTTGGAAGTTGCCAAGGGGAGTGCCCATACCCATGTGATTATATCTCCTTTGTCGGTGAAGAAGGTGGTGGTGACGGATAATCGCACATCGAGCGTAAGAGGTCCTCCAGCTTGCGAATAATGCCCTTGAGTGTAAAAATATGCTCCTTCAACAAAATATTTTCTTGTGTGAGATACTTGTTTTGTATACGAGCTAACTCAATCATCTTGAAAGCTTCGATCTCAGTTGGGGTAAGAAGGTTATGATCAAGTTGAAGGGTGTCTTTTGCTGCTGGAGCTTGATCCTTTGTGGCCTTCTTCATCCTTTCATCCTTGTTGACCCTCGTGGGTTCTTCCCTCTTCAGATCTATCTTCATTAGCCAAGCATCATTGTCACCATTGTTGGAGGAGGGAGACAACATGATGCCTAGCCTGGAAAACCCTGACAGAAAATAGCTCGAAACAAGAACAAAGGAGGTTTGCGTGATACGGGAGTCAAAACCTTCGGGAAGTTATATAATGAATTTTTACCGACCAAAATATGTATCGTGCAAGAAAACGGAGTCCAGAAGGCACACGTGAAGGAAATATGCCCTAGAGGCAATAATAAAGTTATTATTTATTTCCTTATATCATGATAAATGTTTATTATTCATGCTAGAATTGTATTAATCGGAAACATAATACATGTGTGAATACATAGACAAACATAGTGTCACTAGTATGCCTCTACTTGACTAGCTCGTTAATCAAAGATGGTTATGTTTCCTAACCATAAACAAAGAGTTTTTATTTGATTAACGGGATCACATCATTAGGTGAATGATCTGATTGACATGACCCATTCCATTAGCTTAGCACCCGATCGTTTAGTATGTTGCTATTGCTTTCTTCATGACTTATACATGTTCCTATGACTATGAGATTATGCAACTCCCGTTTGCCAGAGGAACACTTTGTGTGCTACCAAATGTCACAACGTAAATGAGTGATTATAAAGGTGCTCTACAGGTGTCTCCAAAGGTAGATGTTGGGTTGGCGTATTTCGAGATTAGGATTTGTCACTCCGATTGTCGGAGAGGTATCTCTGGGCCCTCTCGGTAATGCACATCACATAAGCCTTGCAAGCATTACAACTAATGAGTTAGTTGCGAGATGATGTATTACGGAACGAGTAAAGAGACTTGCCAGTGACGAGATTGAACTAGGTATTGAGATACCGACGATCGAATCTCGGACAAGTAACATACCGATGACAAAGAGAACAACGTATGTTGTTATGCGGTCTGAACAATAAAGATCTTCGTAGAATATGTAGGAGCCAATATGGGCATCCAGGTCCCGCTATTGGTTATTGACCAGAGAGGTGTCTCGGTCATGTCTACATAGTTCCCGAACCCGTAGGGTCCGCACGCTTAAACGTTCGTTGACGATATAGTACTATGTGAGTTATGTATGTTGGTGACCGAATGATGTTCGGAGTCCGGGATGAGATCACGGACATGACGAGGAACTCCGGAATGGTCCGGAGATAAAGTTTGATATATGTGATAATAGTGTTTGGTCACCGGAAGGGTTCCGGAAATCACCGGAAGGGGTTCCGGATGTTTCCCGAAATGTTTGGGTACGAGAACACTTTATTTGGGCCAAAGGGGAAAGCCCACAAGGTTTTTGGAAAGCGCAAAAGGAAGTTTTGCGGAGTCCAGCGGCCAGACGCCAGGGTCCCTGGCGTCTGGGTCCAGACGCCGGGAACCCTGGCGTCTGGCCCTGGAGTCCGAGAAGGACTCTTGCCTTTCGGGTGAAACCGACTTTGTGGAGGCTTTTACTCGAAGTTTCGACCCCAGGGCTCAACATATAAATAGAGGGGAAGGGCTAGCACCAAAGACACAACAAGAAACACCAAGCCGTGTGCCGGCAACCCCGTCTCCTCTAGTTTATCCTCCGTCATAGTTTTCACAGTGCTTAGGCGAAGCCCTGCGAAGATCGTTCTACACCAACACCGTCACCACACCGTCGTGCTGCCGGAACTCATCTACTACTTTGCCCCTCTTGCTGGATCGAGAAGGCGAGGACGTCACCGAGCCGTACATGTGCAGAACTCGGAGGTGCCGTGCTTTCGGTACTTGGATCGGTCGGACGTGAAGACGTACGACTACATCAACCGCGTTGATATAACGCTTCCTCGAATGGTCTACGAGGGTACGTAGACAACACTCTCCCCTCTCATTGCTATGCATCACCATGATCTTGCGTGTGCGTAGGAAATTTTTTTGAAATTACTACGTTCCCCAACAGTGGCATCTGAGCCTAGGTTTTATGGTTTGATGTTATATGCACGAGTAGAACACAAGTGAGTTGTGGGCGATATAAGTCATACTTCCTACCAGCATGTCATACTTTCGTTCGGCGGTATTGTTGGATGAAGCGGCCCGGACCGACATTACGCGTACGCTTACGCGAGACCGGTTTCCCCGACGTGCTTTGCACATAGGTGACTTGCGGGTGACTGTTTCTCCAACTTTAGTTGAACCGAGTGTGGCTACGCCCGGTCCTTGCGAAGGTTAAAACGGAGTCAAATTGACAAACTATCATTGTGGTTTTGATGCGTAGGTGAGATTGGTTCTTGCTTAAGCCCGTAGCAGCCACGTAAAACTTGCAACAACAAAGTAGAGGACTTCTAACTTGTTTTTGCAGGGCATGTTGTGATGTGATATGGTCAAGACATGATGATGATTTTTATTGTATGAGATGATCATGTTTTGTAACCGAGTTATCGGCAACTGGCAGGAGCCATATGGTTGTCGCTTTATTGTATGCAATGCAATCGCGCTGTAATGCTTTACTTTATCACTAAGCGGTAGGGATAGTCATGGAAGCATAAGATTGGCAAGACGACAACGATGCTACGATGGAGATCAAGGTGTCGCGCCGGTGACGATGGTGATCATGACGGTGCTTCGGAGATGGAGATCACAAGCACAAGATGATGATGGCCATATCATATCACTTATATTTTATTGCATGTGATGTTTATCTTTTATGCATCTTATCTTGCTTTGATTGATGGTAGCATTATAAGATGATCTCTCACTAAATTATCAAGAAGTGTTCTCCCTGAGTATGCACCGTTGCCAAAGTTCGTCGTGCCCAGACACCACGTGATGATCGGGTGTGATAAGCTCTACGTCCATCTACAACGGGTGCAAGCCAGTTTTGCACACGCAGAATACTCAGGTTAAACTTGACGAGCCTAGCATATGCAGATATGGCCTCGGAACACGGAGACCGAAAGGTCGAGCGTGAATCATATAGTAGATATGATCAACATAACGATGTTCACCATTGAAAACTACTCCATCTCACGTGATGATCGGTTATGGTTTAGTTGATTTGGATCACGTGATCACTTAGAGGATTAGAGGGATGTCTATCTAAGTGGGAGTTCTTAAGTAATATGATTAATTGAACTTAAATTTATCATGAACTTAGTCTTGGTAGTACTTTGCAAATCATGTTGTAGATCAATAGCTCGCGTTGTTGCTTCCCTATGTTTATTTTGATATGTTCCTAGAGAAAATTGTGTTGAAAGATGTTAGTAGCAATGATGCGGATTGGATCCGTGATCTGAGGTTTATCCTCATTGCTGCACAGAAGAATTATGTCCTTGATGCACCGCTAGGTGACAGACCTATTACAGGAGCAGATGCAGACGTTATGAACGTTTGGCTAGCTCAATATGATGACTACTTGATAGTTTAGTGCACCATGCTTAATGGCTTAGAATCGGGACTTCAAAGACGTTTTGAACGTCATGGACCATATGAGATGTTCCAGGAGTTGAAGTTAATATTTCAAGCAAATACCCGAGTTGAGAGATATGAAGTCTCCAACAAGTTCTATAGCTAAAAGATGGAGGAGAATCGCTCAACTAGTGAGCATATGCTCAGATTGTCTGGGTACTACAATCACTTGAAACAAGTGGGAGTTAATCTTCCAGATAAGATAGTGATTGACAGAATTCTCTAGTCACCATCACCAAGTTAGTAGAACTTCGTGATGAACTATAATATGCAAGGGATAACGGAAACAACTCCCAAGCTCTTCGTGATGCTGAAATCAACGAAGGTAGAAATCAAGAAAAACATCAAGTGTTGATGGTTGACAAGACCACTAGTTTCAAGAAAAGGGCAAAGGGAAGAAGGGGAACTTCAAGAAGAATGGCAAGCAAGTTGCTGCTCAAGTGAAGAAGCCCAAGTCTGATCCTAAGCCTGAGATTAAGTGCTTCTACTGCAAAGGGACTGGTCACTGGAAGCGGAACTGCCCCAAGTATTTGGCGGATAAGAAGGATGGCAAAGTGAACAAAAGTATATTTGATATACATGTTATTGATGTGTACTTTACTAGTGTTTATAGCAACCCATCAGTATTTGATACTGGATCAGTTGCTAAGAGTAGTAACTCGAAACAGGAGTTGCAGAATAAACAGAGACTAGTTAAGGGTGAAGTGACGATGTGTGTTGGAAGTTGTTCCAAGATTGATATGATCATCATCGCACACTCCCTATACTTTCGGGATTAGTGTTGAACCTAAATAAGTGTTATTTGGTGTTTGCGTTGAGCATGAATATGATTTGATCATGTTTATTGCAATACGGTTATTCATTAAAGTCAGAGAATAATTGTTGTTCTGTTTACATGAATAAAACCTTCAATGGTCATACACCCAATGAAACAAGTTCATTGGATCTCGATCGTAGTGATACACATATTCATAAAATTGAAACCAAAAGATGCAAAGTTAATAATGATAGTGCAACTTATTTGTGGCACTGTCGTTTAAGTCATATTGGTGTAAAGCGCATGAAGAAACTCCATGCTGATGGGCTTTTGGAATCTCTTGATTATGAATCACTTGATGCTTGCGAACCATGCCTTATGGGCAAGATGACTAAAACGCTGTTCTCCGAAACAATGAAGCAAGCAACAGATTTGTTGGAAATCATACATACTGATGTATGTGGTCCGATGAATATTAAGGCTTGCAGCAGGTATCATTATTTTCTGACCTTCACAGATGATTTGAGCGGATATGGGGATATCTACTTGATGAAACATAAGTCTGAAACATTTGAACAGTTCAAAGAATTTCATAGTGAAGTGGAAAATCATCGTGACAAGAAAATAAAAGTTTCTACGATATGATCGCAGAGGTAAAATATTTGAGTTACGAGTTTGGCCTTCAATTAAAACAATGTGAAATAGTTTCACTACTCACGCCACCTGGAACACCATAGTGTAATGGTGTGTTCGAACATCATAACCATACTTTATTAGATATAGTGCGATCTATGATGTCTCTTACCGATCTACCACTATCATTTTGGGGTTATGCATTAGAGACAGCTGCATTCACGTTAAATAGGGCACCATCTAAATCCGTTGAGACGACACCGTGTGAATATGGTTTGGCAAGAAACCTAAGCTGTCGTTTCTTAAAATTTGGGGCTGCGATGCTTATGTGAAAAAGTTTCAACCTGATAAGCTCAAACCCAAATCGGAGAAGTGCGTCTTCATAGGATACCCAAAGGAAACTGTTGGGTACACCTTCTATCACGGATCCGAAGGCAAGACATTCGTTGCTAAGAATGGATCCTTTCCAGAGAAGGAGTTTCTCTCGAAAGAAGTGAGTGGGAGGAAAGTAGAAAACTTGATAAGGTAATTGTACCTTCTCCCTTATTGGAAAGTAGTTCATCACAAAAATCTGTTCTTGTGACTACTACACCAATTAGTGAGGAAGCTAATAATGATGATCATGTAACTTCAGATCAAGTTACTACTGAATCTCGTAGGTAAACCAGAGTGAGATCCGCACCAGAGTGGTACGGTAATCCTGTTCTGGAAGTCATGTTACTAGACCATGACGAACTTGCGAACTATGAGGAAGCGATGATGAGCCCAGATTCTGCGAAATGGTTTGAGGCCATGAAATCTGAGATATGATCCATGTATGAGAACAAAGTTTGGACTTTGGTTGACTTGCCCAATGATCAGCAAGCAATTGAGAATAAATGGATCTTCAAGAGGAAGACGGACGCTGATAGTAGTGTTACTATCTACAAAGCTAGAATTGTCGCAAAAGGTTTTCGACAAGTTCAAGGTGTTAACTACGATGAGAGTTTCTCACTCGTATCTATGCTAGAGTCTATCCCAATCATGTTAGTAATTGTCGCATTTTATGAAATCTGGCAAATGGATAAACAAAACTGCATTCCTTAATGGATTTATTAAAGAAGAGTTGTATATGATGCAACCAGAAGGTTTTGTCAATCCGAAAGGTGCTAACAAAATGTGCAAGCTCCAGCAATCCATCTGTGGACTGGTGCAAGCATCTCGGAGTTGGAATATACGCTTTGATGAGTTGATCAAAGCATATAGTTTTATACAGACTTGCGGTGAAGCCTGTATTTACAAGAAAGTGAGTGGGAGCACTACAGCATTTCTGATAAGTATATGTGAATGACATATTGTTGATCGGAAATAATGTAGAATTATTCTGTAAAGCATAAAGGAGTGTTTGAAAGGAGTTTTTCAAAGAAAGACTTCGGTGAAGCTGCTTACATATTGAGCTCCAAGATCTATAGAGATAGATCAAGACGCTTGATAAGTTTTTTCAATGAGTACATACCTTGACAAGATTTTGAAGTAGTTCAAAATGGAGCAGTCAAAGAAAGAGTTCTTGCCTGTATTACAAGGTGTGAAGTTGAGTAAGACTCAAAGCCCGACCACGGCAGAAGATAGAAAGAGAATGAAAGTCATTCCCTATGCCTTGGCCATAGGTTCTATAAAGTATGTCATGCTGTATACCAGATCTATTGTATACCCTGCACTGATTTGGCAAGGGAGTACAAGAGTGATCTAGGAGTAGATCACTGGACAGCGGTCAGAATTATCCTTAGTGAAATAAGGATATGTTTCTTGATTATGGATGTTACAAAAAGGTTCGTCGTAAAGGGTTACGCCGATGCAAGTTTTGACACTAATCTAGATGACTCTAAGTCTCGGTCTAGATACATATTGAAAGTGGGAGCAATTAGCTAGAGTAGCTCCATGCAGAGCATTGTTGACATAGAAATTTGCAAAATACATGTGGATCTGAATGTGGCAGACCCGTTGACTAAGATTCTCTCACAAGCAAAACATGATCACACCTTAGTACTCTTTGGGTGTTAATCACATAGCGATATGAACTAGATTACTGAATCTAGTAAACCCTTTGGGTGTTGGTCACATGGCGATGTGAACTATGGGTGTTAACCACATGATGATGTGAACTATCGATGTTAATCACATGGTGATGTGATCTAGATTATTGACTCTAGTGCAAGTGGGAGACTGAAGGAAATATGCCCTAGAGGCAATAATAAAGTTATTATTTATTTCCTTATATCATGATAAATGTTTATTATTCATGCTAGAATTGTATTAACCGGAAACATAATACATGTGTGAATACATAGAAAACAGAGTGTCACTAGTATGCCTCTACTTGACTAGCTCGTTAATCAAAGATGGTTATGTTTCCTAACCATAAACAAAGAGTTGTTATTTGATTAACGGGATCACATCATTAGGTGAATGATCTGATTGACATGACCCATTCCATTAGCTTAGCACCCGATCGTTTAGTATGTTGCTATTGCTTTCTTCATGACTTATACATGTTCCTATGACTATGAGATTATGCAACTCCCGTTTGCCGGAGGAACACTTTGTGTGCTACCAAACGTCACAACGTAAATGGGTGATTATAAAGGTGCTCTACAGGTGTCTCCAAAGGTAGATGTTGGGTTGGCGTATTTCGAGATTAGGATTTGTCACTCCGATTGTCGGAGAGGTATCTCTGGGCCCTCTCGGTAATGCACATCACATAAGCCTTGCAAGCATTACAACTAATGAGTTAGTTGCGAGATGATGTATTACAGAACGAGTAAAGAGACTTGCCAGTGACGAGATTGAACTAGGTATTGAGATACCGACGATCGAATCTCGGACAAGTAACATACCGATGACAAAGGGAACAACATATGTTGTTATGTGGTCTGACCGATAAAGATCTTCGTAGAATATGTAGGATCCAATATGGGCATCCAGGTCCCGCTATTGGTTATTGACCAGAGAGGTGTCTCGGTCATGTCTACATAGTTCTCGAACCCGTAGGGTCCGCACGATTAAACGTTCGTTGGCGATATAGTACTATGTGAGTTATGTATGTTGGTGACCGAATGTTGTTCGGAGTCCAGGATGAGATCACGGACATGACGAGGAACTCCGGAATGGTCCGGAGATAAAGTTTGATATATGTGATAATAGTGTTTGGTCACCGGAAGGGTTCCGGAAATCACCGGAAGGGGTTCCGGATGTTTCCCGAAATGTTTGGGTACGAGAACACTTTATTTGGGCCAAAGGGGAAAGCCCACAAGGTTTTAGGAAAGCGCAAAAGGAAGTTTTGCGGAGTCCAGGGGCCAGACGCCAGGGTCCCTGGCGTCTGGGTCCAGACGCCGGGAACCCTGGCGTCTGGCCCTGGAGTCCGAGAAGGACTCTTGCCTTTCGGGTGAAACCGACTTTGTGGAGGCTTTTACTCCAAGTTTCGACCCCAGGGCTCAACATATAAATAGAGGGGCAGGGCTAGCACCAAAGACACAACAAGAAACACCAAGCCGTGTGCCGGCAACCCCGTCTCCTCTAGTTTATCCTCCGTCATAGTTTTCACAGTGCTTAGGCGAAGCCCTACGAAGATCGTTCTACACCAACACCGTCACCACACTGTCGTGCTGCCGGAACTCATCTACTACTTCGCCCCTCTTGCTGGATCGAGAAGGCGAGGACGTCACCGAGCCGTACGTGTGCAGAACTCGGAGGTGCCGTGCTTTCGGTACTTGGATCGGTCGGACGTGAAGACGTACGACTACATCAACCGCGTTGATATAACGCTTTCGTGAACGGTCTACGAGGGTACGTAGACAACACTCTCCCCTCTCGTTGCTATGCATCACCATGATCTTGCGTGTGCGTAGGAAATTTTTTTGAAATTACTACGTTCCCCAACAACACGAGGTGCTCACGAGGTAGGGGGCGCGCCCTACCCGGACTGCTACTTATTTTTCTATTTTTCTAAATATTCCAAAACGGCGAAATATTGCCTTAAAAATTGTTTTGGAGTCGGTTTACTTACCGTACCACATACCTATTCCTTTTCGGAGTCTGAAACGTTCCGGAAAGTGTCCCTTATGTATTCCTCCGGGGTTACGGTTTCAATAATATTGGTTTCAACATTTATGGGATTACCTGAGATGTAATGTTTGATTCTTTGACCGTTTACCACCTTTGGATTTGTGCCCTCGAAGTTGTTGATCTTTATGGCACCAGAACGATAGACCTCTTCGATAACATAGGGGCCTTCCCATTTAGAGAGATGTTTTCCTGCATAAAATCTTAAACGAGAGTTGTATAGCAATACATAATCACCTACATTAAACTCACGCTTTTGTATCCTTTTATCATGTCATCTTTTAATTTTTTCTTTAAACAACTTGGCATTTTCATAAGCTTGGGTTCTCCATTCATCAAGTGAGCTAATATCAAATAACCTCTTCTCACCGGCAAGTTTAAAATCATAGTTGAGCTCTTTAATAGCCCAATATGCCTTATGTTCTAGTTCGAGAGGTAAGTGACATGCTTTTCCATAAACCATTTTATACGGAGACATACCCATAGGATTTTTATATGCAGTTCTATAAGCCCATAATGCATCATCAAGTTTCTTGGACCAATTCTTTCTAGACCTATTAACAGTCTTTTGCAAAATTAATTTGAGCTCTCTATTGCTCAACTCTACTTGACCACTAGACTGAGGGTGATAAGGAGATGCAATTCTATGATTAACATCATATTTAGCAAGCATTTTACGGAAAGCACCATGAATAAAGTGTGAACCACCATCAGTCATTAAATATCTAGGGACTCCAAACCTCGGGAAAATAACTTCCTTAAGCATTTTAATAGAAGTGTTATGATCGGCACTACTAGTTGGAATAGCTTCTACCCACTTAGTAACGTAATCAACGGCAACTAGAATATGTGTGTATCCATTAGAGGCAGGAAAAGGTCCCATATAATCAAAGCCCCAAACATCAAACGGTTCACCAACAAGTGAATAATTCATAGGCATTTCTTGACGTCTACTAATATTACCAACTCTTTGACATTCATCACAAGACAAGACAAACTTACGGGCATCCTTGAAGAGAGTAGGCCAATAAAAACCAGATTGCAATACCTTATGTGTAGTTCTATCTCCAGCGTGGTGTCCTCCATAAGCCTCGGAATGACACTTGCGTAGGATCTGTTCATGTTCATGCTCAGATACACAACGTCTAATAACACCATCTAGTCCTTCTTTATAAAGATGTGGGTCATCCCAAAAGTAATGTCTTAAATCATAGAAAAACTTTTTCTTTTGCTGGTATGTGAAGCTAGGTGGTATAAACTTAGCAACAATATAATTAGCATAATCAGCATACCATGGAGTACTACGAGAAGTACTTATAGCATTTAATTGTTCATCAAGAAAGCTATCATTAATAGGTAGTGGGTCATCAAGAATATTTTCTAACCTAGAAAAGTTGTCTGCAACGGGGTTCTCAGCTCCCTTTCTATCAACAATATGCAAATCAAATTCTTGCAGCAAGAGAACCCATCTAATAAGTCTAGGTTTAGCATCTTTCTTTTCCATAAGGTATTTAATAGCAGCATGATCAGTGTGAATAGTTACATTAGAATCAACAATATAAGATCTGAACTTATCACAAGCAAATACAACTGCTAAAAGCTCTTTTTCAGTAGTAGCATAATTTCTTTGAGCATTGTCTAGAGTCTTACTAGCATAATGAATAACATTTAATTTCTTATCAACTCTTTGCCCTAGAACAACACCTACAGCATAATCACTAGCATCACACATAATTTCAAAGGGTAAATTCCAATCAGGTGGCTGAACAATAGGTGCAGAGACTAATGCTTTCTTAAGTATTTCAAATGCTTCTACACAATCATCATCAAAGACAAATGGTATATCTTTTTGCAATAAATTAGTCAGAGGCCGAGAAATTTTTGAGAAGTCCTTAATGAACCTCCTATAAAATCCAGAGTGACCAAGGAAACTTCTTATACCTTTGATGTCCTTGGGACATGGCATCTTTTCAATAGCATCAACCTTGGCTTTATCAACTTCAATACCTCTTTGAGAAACTTTGTGCCCCAAGACAATACCTTCATTAACCATAAAGTGGCACTTTTCCCAATTCAAGACAAGATTAGTTTCTTCACATCTCTGCAAAACTTGTTCAAGATTGCTCAAGCAATCATCAAAAGAGGAACCATAGACGGAAAAATCGTCCATGAAAACCTCACAAATCTTTTCACAAAAGTCAGAGAATATAGCCATCATGCATCTTTGAAAGGTAGCAGGTGCATTACATAAACCAAAAGGCATACGTCTATAAGCAAAAGTACCAAAAGGGCATGTAAAAGTAGTCTTTGATTGATCTCTAGCCGACACAGGTATTTGAGAGAAACCAGAATATCCATCTAGAAAGCAATAGTGTGTATGTTTGCATAATCTTTCTAGCATTTGATCAATAAAAGGTAAGGGGTAATGATCTTTCTTAGTAGCTTTATTTAATTTGCGGAAATCAATTACCATCCTATAACATGTGATACTTCTTTGTGGAATCAATTCATCTTTATCATTAGGAACAACAATAATACCTCCCTTCTTAGGGACACAATGGACAGGACTTACCCACTCACTATCAGCAACGGGATAGATTATACCTGCCTCCAGAAGCTTGAGTATTTCTTTTCTTACCACTTCTTTCATTTTAGGATTCAGACGTCGTTGAGGATCACGAACTGGTTTGGCATCTACTTCCAAATTTATTTTATGTTGACATAGAGTGGGACTAATGCCCTTAAGATCATCAAGAGTATATCCAATAGCAGCACGGTGCTTCTTCAGAGTTTTCAATAATCTTTCTTCTTCATGCTCTGAAAGGTTAGCACTAATAATAACAGGATATATCTTCTTTTCATCAAGATAAGCATATTTAAGATTATCAGGCAAAGGTTTAAGCTCAAACACGGGATCACCCTTGGGTGGAGGAGGATCCCCTAAAATTTCAACAGGCAAATTGTGTTGCAGAATAGGTTCCTGTTTAAAGAATACTTCATCTATTTCCCTTCTTTCATTCATGAATATATCATTTTCATGGTCTAGCAGATAGTGTTCTAAAGGATCACTAGGAGGTACGGCAATAGAAGCAAGACCAATAATTTCATCCTTACTAGGTAATTCTTCCTCATGATGTTGTTTACTAAATTTAGAGAAATTAAACTCATGAACCATATCATCCAAGCCAATGGTAACAACATTCTTTGTGCAATATATGGTAGCATTGACAGTATTTAAGAAGGGTCTACCAAATATAATGGGGGCAAAAGCTATCTTGCGGAGAAGTAAGAACAAGAAAATCAGCAGGATATTTAGTTTTCCCACACAAGACTTCAACATCTCTAACAATTCCAATTGGTGAAATAGTATCTCTATTGGCAAGTTTAATTGTGACATCAATACCTTCTAACTCAGCACGTGCAATTTCATTCTTAATTTCTTCGTATAAAGTATGTGGTATAACACTAGCACTCGCACCCATATTATTAGACAAGAGATCTTTAACAATAGCAATATTAGGTTCTACTTTAACTTGCTCAGGAGGTGTATAAGTTCTAATATTGCTTTTACGAACAACAGTTGAAGCTTTAGCATGATCCTTTACTCTAACATGGAAAGGTGGTTTCTCAACATAAGAAGTAGGAACAATAGGATCATTATAAGTGACAGTCTTTTCTTCAACTTTAATAGGTGCAGCTACTTTTACTTCTATGGGAGGATGATATTTAAACCACTTCTCCTTAGGGAGATCAACATAAGTAGCAAAAGATTCACAGAAAGAAGCTACTATCTTAGAGTCAAGTCCATATTTAGTGCTAAACTTACAGAAAATATCGGTGTCCATAAAATATTTAACACAATCAAACTTAGGTGTCATACCTGACTCCTTACCTTCGTCGAGGTCCCAATCTTCAGAGTTGTGTTTAATTCTATCCAATAAATTCCATTTAAATTCAATAGTCTTCATCATTAAAGAGCCAGCACAAGAAGTATCGAGCATGGTGCGATTGTTTTCAGAAAGCCGAGCATAAAAATTTTGAATGATCATTTCTCTTGAGAGCTCGTGATTGGGGCATGAATATAACATTGATTTAAGCCTCCCCCAAGCTTGAGCGATGCTTTCCCCTTCGCGAGGCCAGAAATTATATATATAATTGCGATCACGATGAACAAGATGCATAGGGTAATACTTTTGATGAAATTCCAACTTCAATCTTTTATAGTCCCATGATCTCATATCATCGCATAGCCTATACCATATCAATGCGTCTCCCTTCAAAGATAAAGGGAAGACCTTCGTCTTAGCAACATCATCGGGTATACCTGCAAGCTTAAATAATCCACAAACTTCATCCACATATATTAAGTGCTCATCAGGATGCTTTGTTCCATCTCCTGTAAAAGGGTTAGCTAGCAGTTTTTCCATCATACCCAAAAGAAATTCAAAAGGAGTTTCATTTTCAATAGGTTCAGTAGGTTGAGGAGCAACTCTTTGCTCTACTGGATGGGGTGAAGATACCCCGAACAAGCCCCTCAGAGAATTACTTTCCATAGTAACAAGTGACAGTAAATTTCAGCACAATATATAAATTTTTCCTTACCAAATTCCACCTACAAAAGGTGCTACACTCCCCGGCAACGGCGCCAGAAAAGAGTCTTGATGACCCACAAGTATAGGGGATCTATCGTAGTCCTTTCGATAAGTAAGAGTGTCAAACCCAACGAGGAGCAGAAGGAAATGATAAGCGGTTTTCAGCAAGGTATTCTCTGCAAGTACTGAAACAAGTGGTAACAGATAGTTTTGTGATAAGATAGATTGTAACGAGCAACAAGTAACAAAAGTAAATAAAGTGCAGCAAGGTGGCCCAATCCTTTTGTAGCAAAGGACAAGCCAGAACAAACTCTTATAATAGGAAAAGCACTCCCGAGGACACATGGGAATATCGTCAAGCTAGTTTTCATCACGTTCATATGATTCGCGTTCGATACTTTGATAATTTGATATGTGGGTGGACCGGTGCTTGGGTGCTGTTCTTACTTGAACACGCATCCCACTTATGATTAACCTCTGTTGCTAGCATCCGCAACTACAACAAAAGTATTAAGGTAAACCTAACCATAGCATGAAACATATGGATCCAAATCAGCCCCTTACGAAGCAACGCATAAACTAGGGTTTAAGCTTCTGTCACTCTAGCAACCCATAATCTACTTATTACTTCCCAATGCCTTCCTCTAGGCCCAAATAATGGTGAAGTGTTATGTAGTCAACGTTCACATAACACCACTAGAGGCTAGACAACATACATCTTATCAAAATATGAAACGAATACCAAATTCACATGACTACTAATAGCAAGACTTCTCCCTTGTCGTCAGGAACAAACATAATTACTCACAAAGCATATTCATGTTCATAATCAGAGGGGTAATAATATGCATATAGGATCTAAACATATGATCTTCCACCAAATAAACCAACTAGCATCAACTATAAGGAGTAATCAACCCTACTAGCAACCTGCTAGCACCAATCCCGGAATTTGAGACAAGAATTGGATACAAGAGATGAACTAGGGTTTGGAGATGAGATGGTGCTGGTGAAGATGTTGATGGAGATTGCCCTCTCCCGATGAGAGGAGCGTTGGTGATGATGATGGTGATGATTTCCCCCTCCCAGAGGGATGTATCCCCGGCAGAACAGCTCTACCGGAGCTCTAGATTGGTTCCCCCAAGGTTCCACCTCGTGGCGGTGGAGTCTCGTCCCGAAAAGTTCCTTCTTATTTTTCTCATCGAAAGACTTCATATAGGAGAAGATGGATGTCGGAGAGCCACCAGGGGGCCCACGAGGTAGGGGGCGCGCCCTAGGGGGGCTAGGGCGCCCCCCCCCCCTCGTGAGCAGGGTGGGGGGCCCCTGGCCTTCATCTTTGGCGAGGATTTTTCTTTATTTATTTTAAGATGTTCCGTGGAGTTTTAGGACTATTGGAGTTGCGCAGAATAGGTCTATAGTATTTGCTCCTTTTCCAGCCCAGAATTCCAGCTGCCGGCATTCTCCCTCTTTATGTAAACCTTGTAAAATAAGAGATAATAGCCATAAGTATTGTGACATAAAGCGAAATAACAGTCCATAATGCAATAAATATCTATATAAAAGCATGATGCAAAATGGACGTATCACTTTCTTTTGTCATAGCGAAAACTATATGCATCTTATTTCACCCACAAGGGAAAAACATTGCTAAGAACATTTCTTCCAATTAAATTTTCCCGTTGGTTCCAATTTAATTGGAGGATAAAACTTTTACTTTGCAGCAGGAACTTTACAATATTCTATTCAAAAACAATTCTATACTCTTTTACTCTCTTAAGCAATTTTAACCGGTTGGTTCAAAAATGCATTAGAGAAGCAACAATTTAATCTGTTACTTTAGTTCTATTCACTTTTAAAAGAGAACTTTTATTTTTATTTACAATGGAAAAACATGAATAAAAAATTCATGAACTTTTTATTCGTTATAGAAACTTTTCTTTCACCGAATAAAAAATCATGTACTTTTTAGTTTTCTTTATAAACTTCATGAACTTTTCTTTTGATGAAAATTTTCTATTTTCATTTTCAGAACCTTTTCTGTTTACCTTTCTATTTTCTAAAACAAAATTTTCGTTAAAACTTTTTTGCATAGAAGAACTATTTGCAATCTACCCAAAGTATGGACAGAGAACAGATAAACAAAAAATAGCAGCTCAGCCTGGCCTTGGCCCAGCGCGCGCCGCTGCGGCTTTGGGCCCAGTGCGCCCTGCTGCCGGCCTCTATCTCCGTTCCGGCCCAAAAGCCCAGTATGGCGCTAGGGTTTCAATCTCAGCCGTCAAAAGCGATCCGACGGTCCAGCGTCGTTCTCACTGGAACAAAAACGCGATCCCGGCCAACCCTAGCCTCATTTCCCCCTGGCGTGCCTCTCTGTGCTTCTCTCGATCCGACCGCGGGTCAGCGCACCACATCGGTCGCCGGGCCACCGTGCCGCGCCACCCCTGGCCGCCGGCGACGTCCACCGCGCTGCGCCTCCCTTCCTTTCCTGCGACAGAGAGAGAGGGTCTCGCTTGCGCCCTCGTCTGCTCCCTTACGTGCCCGCCTCTGTCTCTCTCTCTATGTTGCGGCCTCATTGGCCGCTCGGCCACAGCGCCGCGCTGGTCGACGGCCACAGCATCGTGCCGCTCTTCCCCTTCCTTTCCTCCTGCTCTCCCCCATCCACAGCCTCCTACTGGACCGAGAGAGAGGTAGAGAAGTGCGGGGCTTTCTTCGATGCGGCGGGTTGGGCCCACGCCGGTCGCTGGTGACGGCGTCGTGCGGCCACGGCGGCGCGCGAGCCTGCTCTTGTTCCCCCTCCTCTCTTTCTCCATCCACCGCCCCCCTTTTGCAGAGAGAACAAGGCGCAGTTGCGCCCGCTTCTCCTCTGCCTTGCGGAAAACGGCGACAGTAGAGCACTTGGTGGTGGCGCCGTTGCCATCCCCTTCGCCGGCTGCACGTTGACTAGAGGGAATCGAGGATGGCCTGCAGCTCCGCCTGTAGATCCCCGTCGCCAGCGCCCCCCGCATCCTCCAACTCCTCTGGGTCCATTGCATCCGGAGGTAGCCCCGCGGTGATCCGAGCTTCGCGCCTTGCCCGGATCTGCTCAACAAGCTCGAGCCGGCGCTCTGGCGTAAGAAAGGGCTCGCTCCTCACCCGGCGGCGTGGGGGCATGGTGAAAGGATCGGAAAGAGGTGTCTAGAGGGGGGTGATTAGACCATCAACAAGCAAAGGTGACACTTTTAAGTTCTTCAAGTTGAGGTGGAGTTTTAGCACAAATTTAAGCATTCACAATACATTTCAAGTCGGGAGGTTGCAAGACTTGTGAAGTTTGTAAACATGATTACGTTTCTTAGGATTAACAAAGCCGGTAGGTTGTTTAACATAAACTTCCTCCTCAATTTCACCATTTAGAAAAGCACTTTTAATGTTCATTTGGTACAAAGTGATATCATGGTGATTGGCATAAGCAAGTAAGATGCGTATGGACTCAAGTCTAGCAACAGGGGCATACGTCTCACCATAGTCCATACCTTCGACTTGAGTGTAGCCTTGGGCGACGAGATGGGCCTTGTTGCGTACAACTTATCCATCTTCATCTTGCTTATTCCGAAACACCCATTTGGTTCCATTGACATTTTGGTTGTTGTCCGGCTTTTCTACCAATGTCCACACTTGGTTCCTCTCGAAATTGTGTAGCTCTTCGTGCATGGCGTTCACCCAATCCGGACCATCAAGAGCTTCTTCAACCTTGATAGGTTCAATACTAGAGATGAATGAATAATGTTCATAAAAGTTAGCCAAATGAGTTTTAGAGCGAGTAATTCTCCATGTTTGAATATCATCAGAGATTTGTTCGATGGGATGATCTCTTGAAACTCTTGCTCTAACTCGTGAGAGTTTTTGTTTGGGTCGGGGTGGAACATCCTCTTCATCATCTTGTTCTTCCTCTTGGCCCTCTTCATTGTTGGTGTTGTTGTTCTCTTGTGGAGGTGGAGAAGGAGGTTGATGAGGTTCATCTTGGTGTACTTCCTCGTTTCCTTCATCTTGGTATGTGTAGTTGAGATGTGCAAAAAATGTGAAACTGGGATTCCAATGTGTTGTTGCAAGTTGCAAAACTAATTTCTGTGAGATTTCAATGTGAAACTGGAAAAAATATGGAATTAGATCTCTGAAAAATATGAAACAGCTATTTCTCTTATCTGTCATTTGTTATTTCAGTGATATATGTATTGAGAAATTACTTCCCTGGAATATATTTCAATGGGGTGTTGCAAGTTGTGAAACTAATTTCTGTGAAAATATATGAAATTACTTCTCTGAAATATATGAAACCGTTGTTTCTCTTATCTGGCATTTGTTATTTAAGTGAGATGTGTATTGGGAAATATGAAATTACTTCCCTGAAATATATTTCAATGTGTGGTTACAAGTTGTGAAACTAATTTCTGTGAAAATATATGAAATTAGATCTCTGGAAAATATGAAACTGCTATTTGTGATATATGTAATTTGTTATTTCGGTCATATATGTATTGAAATGTATGAAATTACTTCCCTGAAAATATATGTAATTACTTTGCTGAAATACAGAAATATACATCACTTACATAGCTCAGCTACACATAGATATGTGAAATTTATATTACAATGTAGTGTAACTAGACTATTTTAGCATATGCAAGTGTTATATGCTTCTTAAAAGGATTGCAATATTTTTTGAAAGATTTGAAATGATATTTCAGTTAGGTATGAATTGAAATAGCTATGTGTAGCTGAGTTGTTTTGGAAAAAAAATATAACTGAAATCACTTCATAAAATATAAAAAATGTTCATGTGACCCTTTTGAAATGCTAAGTTTCAGTCTTTTGTAAAGATATTTGTTTTTGAAAGGATTGAAATCATATTTTTGAAGAATTGAAATCAGGTCTTTCATGGTTCAATAATCAATTTCACTTGTGAAAAATGAAATTGGAATTGGAATAAATGAAATCACTTTGTAAAAAGATAAAAATGTTTATGCAACACTTTTGAAATACAAAGTTTCACTCTTTTTTGAAATATATTTCTGAAAGGATTGAAATATGTTTTTTTCTAAACGAGCTGAAATTAGATTTTGAAATTAATTGAAATGTTCTTTTTTTCAAATTCATATCTACATTAAGAAAAATCAAATAAGTTTAAAGTGAGAAAACTTGATCGGTTGAAAAATGACATGTTCTGTATCTGGACTTGGGAAGTAAGAGATATGACTCGATCGTACCTGGAAAGCCTGGGACAAGGCTAAAGTCACGTGGGTGTGACATGGATGATGTAATGTGGGTGGGCCCATCTGATTAAATATGGTGCCTTAAATGAAGGAAAGAGTGAAATACAGAAATACTAGTACTTTTGAGGTGGCAGCATCTTATTGGCGGGAGGACCATCGGTAGATCCCGACACCGGTAAAAAAGAGGTTTGCGGAGGAGGGGCGCCATGTGTGGCTCATGAACCCCATAATCCCTCTATAATTCCTGTTCATCCAACTCTTGATCAATAATAAAGTGAAGCATGTTAACCCTAAAAAAACAAAAAGGCGCCAACGAGGAGGACACCGTGTCACAGCCCGACTCGTAATCAGGCCGGATCAAAAACTGCCTCCACAAATAAAACGGGGTGCCTCTGGCCCAGCCCCAACTACCACGGGAGGGGCGGCCGCTCTCTTCGCGTTCGTCTCCCGTACGACGGCGGCGATCGGCGGCGACCAGGGCACGTGCGCCGTGGTCACCTACTCGTCCCCTTTCACGCGCGCAGGCCCTGCGGGAGAGCCCCCAAACCCTAGCTAGCAATGGTGGTGGCGGCGGCCGGCGACCCTCGCCGGGTCCGCAACACCTGCATCATGGCGCACGTGGACCACGGGAAGACCACGCTGGCCGACCACCTGGTGGCGTTCGGCGGCGGCGGCCTCCTCAACCCGAGCATGGCCGGCAAGGCCCGCTTCATGGACCACCTGCAGGAGGAGCAGGAGCGGGCCATCACCATGAAGTCCGCCTCCGTCCTGCTCCGCCACCGCGACGGCACCCGCGTCCACCTCATCGACTCCCCGGGCCACGCCGACTTCTGCTCCGAGGTCTCCGCCGCCGCGCGGGTGGCCGACTCGGCGCTCATCGTCGTGGACGCCGTCGACGGCCTCGGCGTCCAGACGCACGCCGCGCTCCGCAAGGCCTTCGCCGAGCGCCTCCGCCCCTGCCTCGTTCTCAACAAGCTCGACCGCCTCATCACCGACCTCCGCCTCGATCCCGGGGAGGCCTACGAGCGCCTCCGCCGCATCGTCGCCGAGGCCAACTCCGTGTACTCCACGCTGCGCTCCGGCTCCTACTTCTCCCTCCTTGATGGGCTCGCCCCCGACCAGCAGGCCGACGATGGCGAGGACACCTTCGTGCCCCAGAAGGGCAATGTCGTCTTCGGCTGCGCCCGCGACGGCTGGGGCTTCCGGATCCAAGATTTCGCCGCCGTGATGGCCATGGGGCGCGCCGGCCAGGCCAACAAGCTGGTGAAATGGCTATGGGGGGGCATACTACTGGGATAAGGAGAAGAAGAAGGCTATGCCCTTGGCCAACGGCATCAAGCAGCGGCCCATATTTGTGGAATTGGTGCTCAAGCGGCTGTGGAAGGTATATGATCATGGTCTGAAGGTGGACGGCGCAAGCTGGCTGCGCGATCATGTCGTCCAGGCCTTCAATCTGAAGGTATCGGAGCGGGAGCTGCAGAGCAAGGACCGCCCCAAGGCCGTGCTGGAAGCCGTGATGAGGGCGTGGCTGCCGCTTGCGGAGACAGTGATGACGATGATCGTGGAGTGCACGCCAGACCCCGTCGCCGCCCAGAGATTCAGAGCGCCGGCACTTATGCCCGAGAGGGAGCTGCCGACATGGGTTTTGGCGGAGCACGTCGCCGAGGCGGAGAAGGTGAGGAGGTGCGTGGTGGCCTGCAGCGCCAGCTCAAGCGCCCCTGTGGTGGTCTTCGTGTCCAAGATGTTTGTGGTGAAACACAAGGATCTGCCACCTACCCTCGACCGCGGCCAGGAGGCCGCCGGTGAGCCGGAGGAGTGCTTCTTGGCATTTGCGCGGGTCTTCAGCGGCGTCTTGCACGCGGGGCAGAAGGTGTTTGTGCTGTCACCGATGTATGATCCGGTGAAAGGGGACACAACAGGCAAGCATCTGAAGGAGGTTGAGGTTCAGCAGCTGTATGAGATGCTAGGAGAGGGCCTCAGGCCGGTGGCCAGCGTAGGCGCCGGGAATGTGGCCGCCATCAAGGGCCTTGGTGAGCATATAATGAAGACGGCCACACTATCATCTACGAGGAACTGCTGGCCCTTTGCGAGCATGGCGTTCCAGGTCTCTCCGATACTGAAGGTCGCGATCGAGCCCGCCAACGTGGCTGATCTGGCCGCGTTCCGCGAAGGGCTTAGCCTTCTCAACCGGGCAGACCCACTTGTTGAGTATTCCATATCAGAAAAGGGTGAGCATGTCCTTGCTGCAGCTGGGAAGGTACATTTGGAGCATTGTGTGGAGAATTTGCGGGAGAGGTTCGCGAAAGTCGAACTGAATGTCTCAGAGCCCTTGGTATCCTTCAAGGAGACCATCCAAGGGGAAGGTGTTGGTTTGGTAGATAGCTTGAAGGATCCACAGGGATACGTTGAGAGGATTGCTCCAGATGGGAAATTTGCTGTGAGAGTCAAAGTCATCAGGCTTCCAGATGCTCTGGTTAAGGTCCTCGAGGAAAATGAGGAATTGCTTTCTCGAACAATTAAGGGGCAAACGGCGAGAAGCGACAGAGCAATGGGATCACAATGTCCTCGGGATGATGATGGTCGTTCCGTGGCAGTGCTTAGGCAAGATATGCTCAGTGCTGTAGAGAGCGAGCTGGAAGCGCTCTCTGTGCGAGCGGATGAAGTTAAGCTCGAGTGGTATAGGAAGACACTGCTGGGGTACTTGCACAAAATCTCGGCCCTAGGCCCTTCCCAAGTCGGTCCGAATCTCCTCCTCATGCCCGGTGTGAAATTAAGCAGCGGTTCGACAACCATCCAAAACGGAAGGGAAGGTATTCTAGTGCGCGGCACGTGTCATGTCTCAGAGAAACTGGGGTTTGTGAGTGTGTCTGATGATGCAGAGATTAGCAATGGCATTATCGACGACAGTGAGCCATCCACAGATGTTCCTGATCATGAGGCACTAAGGAACATCATCATCTCAGGATTTCAGGAGGTCACAAATGCAGGGCCCTTGTGTGATGAACCTATGTGGGGTCTGGCATTCATCGTCGAGCCCTACATATTCTCTGGCAGCCCAGATAGTGTCAACTGCTCTTATCAGCACAGAGCGGCAGTCAGGGAAGCGTGCCGGGCGGCCGTGCTTCAGAGCAAGCCCAGGCTTGTCGAACCCATGTACTTATGTGAAGTGACCACTCCTATAGAGCGCCTAGGAAGCGTCTATTCTGTTCTTGGCGATTGTCGAGCAAAGGTGCAGGAAGCGGAGATGCAACTAGAAACTTTCTTGTACATGGTGCACGCGCATTTGCCGGTTGCCGAGAGCTCTGAATTCTCTGAAAAGCTTTGGAATGGAAGTTCCGGTGCGGCCACTGCTCGTCTCACTTTCAGTCACTGGGAGGCTATTCCTCAAGACCCCTTCTTTGTTCCGAAGACTAAGGAGGAGATTGAGGAATTCGGAGATGGTTCAAATATGGGACCAAACTTGGCTAAGAAGCTCATCGATTCCGTGAGGCGAAGAAAGGGACTACATGTTGACGATAAAGTTGTCAAGCATGGCACGAAACAGCGGACTCGGGCTAAGAAAGTGTAGATACGTTCTTGGGATTTATATGAAACTGTACATTCTGTTTCGTCAAGCATGGCACGAAACAGCCGGCTCGGGCCAAAGAAAGTGTAGATATGTTCTTGGAATTTATATGAAACTGTACATTCTGTTCCACAGCTTGTCCTGGTAAACTGAGATATAATCAATCTGTAGCTAGTGTGATTTTTGAAATTTTGAAATGCTGAGGAATTTTGGTCAGTTATTTACAATAGTTGCTGATTTGGCTCTTGTATGCTGAGGAATGGTTTATTATGTGGGTATGTCAAGCTAGAAAGTTTCACAACATTCTGCTTTTAAAACCTTGACTTGATGGGAAATGGTAGAAATGTATTCTCGTGTGTTGTTAAGCCAAAAGTTAGTAGAACTCGCTTGATCATGATGTAGTAATTTGTGCACTACTGCTTTGTGAAAAACTGTAGGAATAAACATAGCCAGGAAATAAAATGACCATTATGGTAAAGAGGCTTATTCCGAGCATAGCATAGTTACGTCAGTTACCTACATTGTCTAAATGCTCACTGTCCCACTTTTTCTTGTATTTTTTTGTGTCCTTCATGTTAGCCTCTAGGCATTGCAAGCCACATATATGTGGGATCTCCTGCGGGGAACCAGAGATGATCTTTAAGTCTTCATGGGACACCTTGGCCTTGGCTCATATGAATGGAACTGTTATCTCCTGTTCTTCTGTCCTGGTAAGCTGAGATGTAACCAAATCTGTAGCTAATGTGATTTTTAAATTTTGATGTGCTATTGGAATTTTTGTGAAGATGGTTGTTTCGGGGCATATTAAGTGCAGGCCTCCAGAAGCTCCAGTGCATAGTGGACGGCTAAAGCATGCTGAACTGCTGACAATGTCAAGAGAGGTCAGGGTAGACCGAACTTGACGTGGGAGGAGTCTGTAAAGAGAGATCCGAAGGACTGGAGTACCCCTGTTCAGGATCCTGTCCTGGTAAGTTGAGATGTAAACAAATCTGTGGCTAGTGTGATTTTAAACTTTTGAGTGCTGAGAAATTTTGGTGGAGATGATTATTTTGGGGCATGTGGGCGCTCTGGGCATTTTTGAGAGGGATTTCTAATAATTGCCTGATTCCTGCTCATCCATGTTTGGCTCTTCTAATACCTGTGCACTCATCTCAGAATGATTTATGTGGGTATGTCAGCTAGAAAGTTTCACACTATTATGTTTCTGTTACAGTAACTTGGTAGAAAATGGTGTAAAGCTGCACAGGATCCCCCCCCTATATGGCAAACAGACACATCCTGAACTGTACTTTGCAATGCCCTGGTGAATTATCTTATCATCCTGAGTGAGTCGTTAACCGAAATTTGGTAGAGCTCACTGAATCATGATGTAGTAACCAGTGCACTACTGCTTGGGAAGAACTGCAGGGATTCACACAAGCAGGAAATAAAACAATCACTGTGCTTAAGAGGCCTATTCTGAACATAGCATCTTTATGTCCGTTACCTACAGGCCACACGTGTGTATCCCATTTGCCTGTGCTGCTAATTTCTATGATTTACAATTACAGATTGGATTGCCACAGCATGTCTGTAGAAAGATAAAACAATCACTATGCTTAAGAGGCAGTATTTCATTCACTATGGGTGGAGTCATCAGCGTGGAAAGCTGTGGTCGACTCTTCTAGTATAAACTGCAGGGTTCAGTTAGCATTATATGATGATCGACGGACCACAAATAAGTCGCGGGATTTTTATTCCGAACCGAACTCTTATTTCACATTGCAGGTCTTAATAAGAAGCTATGTAAATATGTACTGTAGTTATTATGGTCGAAAGGTGCTGAAAGTTTCATAGTATTCTGCTTTTTTAACCTTGACTTTATGGAAAATGGTAGAAAGGTGTGTGAGTTGTTAATCAGAAGTTAGTAGAACTTGCTTAATCATGATGTACTATAGTAATTTGTGCACTGCTGCTTGGTGACAAAGTGTGGGAATAAGCATAGCCAGGAAATAATATGACCAGTATGCTAAAGAGACTTATTCCGAACATAGCATCTCCACCTCAGTTACCTACAGTTTCTAAATGCTTACTATTCCAATTTTCCCTATATTTTCTATGTGCTTCCTGTTAGCCCTTGGGCATCACAAGCCCAGACATGTGGAACTGCCTGTCTCCAGCAGTAGCATTTCATTGTGGTCTGGAGCAAGTAATGAAGGCTTTGATGTGCAAGATCTTGAACTATATATGTTTGGCAGGCAAATGCAATCCTGGCGTCGACATGGTTCAGTCTCGTGGGTCAAACTGCAAAATGGCTTGCAGGCAACCATAGATCAGATGGTCTTCATCGGAGACCTTGGCCTTGGCTCGTATGAAACTGTTACCTCCTGTTCAAGATCCTGTCGCGGTAAGTTGAGATGTAACCAAATCCACAAGCAGAAAATTGGACGATCATTATGCTTAAGCGGCTTATTCGGAACATAATACGTAGCATCTTTACGTCAGTTACCTACAGGCCTAGAGAATTATTTGTGTCTTTCCTTCCTTTTAGCCTCGAGGCCTTGCAAGCCACACATGTGTATCCCATTTGCCTGTGCTGCTAATTTCTACGATTTACTACTACTACAGATTGGATTGCATCTCAGCTTACCAGGACATGCAAATCCAGCAGTAGGAGTATTTCATTCACCACGGGTGGAGTCATCAGGTATTTCGTTCACTGTGGGTGGAGTCATCAGTTTGGAAAGTTGTGGTCGACTTTTTTCTAGTATATAAACCGCATAGTTTAGCTAGCATTATATGATGATCGGCAGATCAAAAATAAGCCGCGGGATCTTTATTCGGAACCGAACTCTTCTTTCACATTGCATTGTGGTAGCAGTGCCATGATTGACGAGTTTGTGCTGTCAGCTTGGTCGACCCTGTTCTGTCCGCCCCCGTTCGTTTGGGGTAAAACGGACAAATCAGACGACCCAGCGGTAGACCTTATTTTGCTTTTTCGTCTTCGTATTCGTTTCACCCCATCCCTGAACCAAAGTTGGTCTCGTTTTGGGGCCAAAGCAGACAGAAAGCGGACGCAGCAGCCTCGTCCTCGTCCGCTCGTCTCCGGCCGGGCCCATATGTCAACCACTCTTCCACCTACCCCGCTTTTCTCTCTCTCCTCTCTCTCTCTCTCGCATCCCGGCGACGCTGCAGCAGCATGCCGCCGCAGCAGCAGGAGCGGGCGCGGCGATGGGTAGAGGCAGCGGCGGCGAGCTCGGCGCAGGCGCGGGGAGAGACCAGCCCGGCGCGGCGCGGGCACGCGCAGGGCAGGCCGGGCGAGGCGAGGCGCGGCGAGTGCGGGGGCGAGGGCGCGCGTGGCGCGGCGGCCCGGGCGCGGCGCGGTGGCGCGGCGGGCGGCGCGGAGCAAGCCCGGGCGCGGCGCGGTGGCGCGACGGACGGCGCAGAGCAGGTGTGGCGCGGGACGTGGTCGGGGCGCAGCCCGGCGGCGAGCACAGCGGGCGGGCAGGGCGCAGGGCGGCGCGGTGAGTGCGGGGGCAAGGGCACGCGGCCCGGCGGCGAGCACGGCGGGCAGGGACGCGAGCGCGCGCGGGACGCGGCCCGGCGGCGAGCATGGCGGCCGCGCAGGGCGCGCGGGCGGGCAGGGGGCGCGAGCGTGCGCGGGACGCGGCCCGGCGGCGAGCACGACGGCCGCGCAGGGCGCGCGGGCGGGCAGGAGGCGCGAGCGCGCGCGGGACGCGGCCCGGCGGCGAGCACGACGGCCGCGCAGGGCGCGCGGGCGGGCGGGGCTTGAGCACAGCGCAGAAGAGGCGCGAGCGGGGCACGAGCGCGGCGCAGGCGCAGCGCGAGCGGAACAACAGGTGCGGGCAGCTGCGGGGCGCGGTGGAGGGACTGCGGGCTGGCGCGGCTGCAGCCACGCGGGCGCAGCGGCACGACCTCCCCGGCAAGCGAGCGCGACCGACCATGAGGGATGCAGCGGACGTTTTGGGTCGTCTACCGCGGTGGGCGTCGAACTCAAACTGGACACGCATGTCCGTTTTCATCCCCATTGCCACTCCAAACGAACAAAATCCGGACAAAATAAACGCTCGTTTGGGGTTGTGCGATGAAGTTGGCCTTATGATATTTTTCGTTAAGGTCTCTATCATTTCGCAGGCTCCTTATTCCTTCAATGGGCGTTTCTTCAGTAATAGAACAAATGGATGTAGGCTGTATGTGATTTTTCTGTTGTCAAGACCTTTCTCATGTTCCTAAGATGCTTCTTGAGCTACATAAATCAATCATATCAAATACTTTCTTAGTAAAGAAATATAAAAGTGTTTAGATCACTACTCTTATAGACGGAGGGGTACTACCTACCAAGCATACACGCCTCTACCTGTGCAGATATGCACAGAGCGCTCTTCTAAAAAGGACAATGGAGCTGACTTGAAGGCTGGCCTGTCACCATTCATTCTTCACGGCCATCTTCGTTCTTTTAACATGGTTCATCACACGAGCTGCGCACTGCATTGCTAAGCCGACACGCTGCTGCTCGTCTTCATCTATTGTACTCCCCCCGTTTCGTAATTCTTGTTGTGGTTTTAGTTTAATTTATGAAACTGAGGAAGTATTAATCATCTCCATCTATGTCACTATGCTCCTTATTTTTAGAGGGCTCATAGTTGATTCAGGCTATCAATTTGGATTTTGATCTTTCAATTTTGACCAGGTCGTCTCCTGGGCCGCGTGGAGGGAACCCGGACTAGGTGGGCTGCTTTCGTCGGTGCCTTTCTATTGTGGGTCGGGGCTGTCGGTGGGGGGAAGGGCCGGGTTGTTCGTCTGGTCCAAATAGGTGGGTGGCGGCCTAGGGTGTGTTTGGTTTCAGTTATCAACTATGTCGTTACTATTCCCTCAAAAAAAAAACTATGTCGTTACTGGCTCTAGTTCTGTCATTATCTGATTGGCTCTACCAAATACTGAGACGGAACCGTTTCATTCTAGAACCATTACACTACATTCTAGTTGGTTTTACAACCAAGCACACCCTTACAGCATGCAGCTCGGAGATAAGGAATGTCTATTTTTCCTTTCCTTTTTACAAACAGCAAACAGGTTAATCTGGATGATCCCGAGTTGGACGCAGTGAGCGATATGCATCTATTCTAAGGCCTTTTTTTAAAAAACAGAGGTTAACCTGGATGATCCCGAGTTTGTTACAATTCACCCACAACACCACATGAATTATTTCTCTCGCGAAATGAAAGACCCTAATTTTTTTGCACCGGCGGTGACCCAAGGGTTGGCATTGGTCAAGATGGTGTTAAGCAAAATAGTTGGCGGAGCGCTTTTAAACCTAAACACTTTTGCATTTCGCTCATTCCAAATTATCCACGTCACAAGCATGATGAGGGAGGCTTTGGCTTGACGGTTTGGCATGCCGGCGTCACAAGTGCTTGCCCACCAAGCATCGACAGGGTCTAACAAGCTCCACGAAGAGGTGTCCAACTTGAAGATGTGAAATTTTTCAATGACCAAGGCCCGCAGCCTTAGAGTGTAGCGGCACTTGAAGAATAGGTGTGACCCGCTTTCTTGCACGCTCTTAGAGCATCTCCAACAGCCGCGCTAAACTAGCGCCGCGCCGTAAATTAGGCCATTTTAACGCGCGCGCAACGCGGCGGGTCGCTCCAGCGAGCGCGCAAAAACGGCGCGCGCGCTATAACGGGTTGGGCGCGCTGTTGAAAACACTTACCCGCGCGGCGTATTTCGGGCGCCAGCTACAGCGCGCGGCACACTCGAGCGCTCGCGCCGCACTCTCTCCTCTCCTCGTCCTACGCCCCGCGCGCGCCGGCGCCGGCGCCCTGCCACCCACCCATGGACGCGCACACCGGCGCCCGCTCACCACACTGTACAGCCGCGACCCCCCCCCCCCCCCCGCCACCGCCGCCGCCGCCGAAAACCCTAGCGCGGGAAGCGCTGGCGTCGCCACCGCCGGAGCTCTGCCGAGCGTCGGCCTCGCGCGCAGCCTCTTCTTGCCGTCGCGGATGACCACGGCGTCGGGTGGCGTCGCGCCAGCGCCGTCCGGCCGCCATGGGTGCAATGTCTTTCGATGTGCCTTCTCACACACATTCCCATGAAGATGTCGTTGAAGATCTTGCCAACACCGTCGGAGCTTCACATGATGCGGTGCGTGATGCGGTGCGTGATGAGGAGAGGGAGGAAGATTCATCTTCAGAGGCGGAAGAGTCGTCTTCGGAAGATGAGGACGAAGACGAAGACGAGGAAGATGAAGATTGATGTGTCTTTCATGTCTTGAACTTTAGTTTGCATTTCAACTTGGTTGGATGAACTTGTGGGCATGATTTTGAACTTATGGGCATGAACTTTTATTCATCAACTTGTCTGTGTCAAATTTCACATGTTCATTTTTTTCCAAAATATCATATATGTAAAATGCCCGGCGAGTCGTGCGCGTTGTATTTTTGCACTCTGCTGGAGCGGCGCGCGCTGCATTATAGCGCGGCTGCTGGAGCCAGTGCAGGCGGGCGCGCAAAACCAGCCACAGCACGCGCGGTAAACAGGTTTTTTGCGCGCGGCGCTTAGCGCGGCTGTTGGAGATGCTCTTACAAAGTGAACACACACCACAATTTGGCCACCCTTTCTTGGCTAATCTGTCTGCGGTCCAAATTCTATCTTGAAATGCCAACCAAATAAAGAACTTGACTTTTGAGGGACCCAAAACCTTTTGGACCATGGGTGAAAGCATCATTCCTATGAATTGCGCCTTATGGAGGCCGCCGAGTAGTATCCACTAGTCATGTGTTTCCACAAAATGTCGGCGAACGCATCAAGATGCACCTCATATACCCCTGTAGAATACAGATCTCTGCCCATCGTTTTGATTCCGGCTGAAAATCTGCTAATGGCCGATAAGATACACGTGTAAACTAAATACGTCTGTATTTGATTACACCGCATCCAAGCGCGGCCTAATGTACAGCAGCCCTGGGTTTTCAGTAAAAGAAACAGCAACTCCCAGGTTAACCTGGATCATATATATGCACCGTATCTGTATGTAAGAAAACATCATGTTTGGTTGTTTGCATTTCAGTTTCAGGTCCCAGTTTCCATCTTCAGACTCCATCCAAGCCACACATTTCTGGGATGTGACCTCAATACATACACACCCATGCCTGTACATGTTACTGAACTGCAAAAACGTCTTATATTTAGTTACGGAGATAGTATAGAATTCCACACCTCAAGTAACCCGCATAATTTGTCTGCATCCCATCAAATAATCATCCTTAAATCCGTGGAATTCTACTGCACCTAAATACTAGCATACTGTGAGAAATTAAACCATCGGAATGAAAATCATACTGCCGGTCCAGTGACCGGGCATCGAAATCCAATTCTGGTTCGCTTAATTAATCGGCAAAGATTCCAGTGGTGCAAACCTCAGCGGATATCAACTCTCTGTCAACTGCATTTCAGACCTCAAGACATTCGCCTGTTGAACCAAATTGGTCGACATACAAATTCATCAGCTGTGCAACAGGTAGATATAGCTGCTAACTAAGCATATCGAAGTTGCGCCATCACGGCCAGCTACAGTTGCTTACAGTTGCAGCTTAGTCTTCTTCGTCCAGAAACCTAGTGTCCTCGTCAAACATCACAGCTTCCTTCGTGTCTTTCACATGATGATCTCACAGCTTCCTGCTGATGTACGTGACAGCAGTCCATAGCTTAATAATAAGATAAATATCCGAAATATATAGCTGAAGCTGGCAGTGCCGCGCTTTCGTGTACATCACAGTATCATATGACCAGGCTCCTTGCCTCTCACCTGCCAAAGCTGATCCCCTATGTCAAGGCCACTGCACCTCTGAATTCGCACTGCTCAATGCCTCGACCCTGCCATGGAACATTAAGCAGGTATTGCTGGTTAATACTAGGATGTGCTTTGCTTCAGCATAGGATGCTCAAATTAAATACATTCCCACAGAGCATATATGTACTGCTGCTGCAGTATAGATAGGAATGAAGACGAAAATGGATAATTCGATGCAGAGCCAACTCAAAAAAATCCAAGCAAGCTAACGGAACGGGGCAGGCGTCAGGTTCAACCTGTGTGCTTTCAAGCTTGTATGACTTCAAAAGTGGCATGTGTTCATTAAATGAAATCAACACCCAGATCACTCCAAAAAAAACAGAGGATATATGTATGTATGCAGGCTGGTAATAATAACCATGACAATGAAGTTACCAAATGGAAAAGGATTATAAACACACAAAAACTGTGTAACAGGCCAAACATTTCTCGAGGAATTACCAAGCTGGCAAAAACCAGTAGCTACCATTACTAATTATTAACATGAAATAGCTTCTTGTTGCCTATGCATGGTCACTACGGGCAAGTGCCAACTAAGGGTAATACCGTATACCCCTGTACCATACAGAGATAGAGATATGATCATAGAAAAATATCCATATTGCTGAAATATATATATTACAGTAACTAATAGGCGGCCTAAACACCAATCTGATGAGTATAGATGCTGCCGCACAAATTAGTAAGTAGGAGTAATATTATTGCGTATATGCAGAGAAGGAAAAATCAAGTAAGCTAGACCACTACATGGTTTCATGACATCAAATTATCACCTGAAAGCTGGAACGATAAATGAACACTTCTACAAACCAAAGATGCACTATTCACTGAAATTAGCAGAGACAAGGTTGCAAACATTCTGACATGAATTGCAAAGGGATAAATTTGAGACAGAAGGCATGAAGGTCATCATCTTTTTTCACTAAAGCAAGTTATAGGATACAGTAGATAAATATAGTACTAGCTGCTTCCATCAGCAGCTTAAATTACAGGACCAAGCAACAAAACAGATTACCACAACCAACTAAGCATTACAGATCTAAACCAGCGCAATAGCACATATAAAATAAACTACTGACGAACCCCTTCAAGCGGCAAGTTCGGATTTGAAGCCTGAGCTTAGACACCACCTCCTCCACCACCAGGTATAATTCTGACTAGGCCACAAAACATTCCATCACTGAGTGAAGTAGATCCTTTCTTTGAGCGTCAGGCTAGAAACAAAACCAGCGACATAAAGTTGGGCTTTGAACACTAGGCAAGGCAATCTTCAAAATGGGGATCCACTACACTTTTTACATCCGCTGGAGGGCACGTCAAAAGGATCAGCCATTGACAAATCATGGGTGTTCCTGTTGTCTCTGAAATAAACATTATTGCCGCATCTCAGTTCAATCCGAGCATCTTGAGAAATTCTATCTTTGGTCCGCAGCAGCCGGTGTTGATTAGCAAACCAGTTATACTGCCGGTGGTAAGGCAATGTGATTTTCATTTTCTTTAGCACTTTCGCATTCAAAACAAAGAACTTGGCAAAGTCAATACACAAAGGGATGGTGCCATTATAATTCTTCAACAGTACTTCTTTGAGATGCAGCTCAAGGCATTCAATCGGTTCCGGTGGGTCATACTCCTGGGGGTTAATACAACTCATCCTTGACTGGAACTGGAAATGGAGAGAACAAATAATACAAAAGAAGTTACCAACAGGTTAGCAATACAATAACTGGCTAGATAACACAGCAACTCAAATTCTGATTTTGACATCTAAAGCAAGCAGCTACGTTAATGTACTCACAAAGACATGCAGCCTCTCCAAGCAGGGGAAGCACTTGAGGAAGTTAACCACTATATCCAGATTAGTGTAGTCAAGAACCAACACCCTCACGCTGTGCATTTTGGTTGTCAAGTCAACAGCAATCATATTCTGCAAAGACATAAAAAAACAAGTGCATTCATAAGAACAACAGCCTGCATATAGGAATGCTGAATGAGCAATGGATGAAGACTGCTGCTACCCGGAAAACTGTGGTTCCAAGCTGAAGTTCTGTTATGCCTGTAGAGAGTGCACCCAATATGTTCAGTTTAGGTGCCGAGATTACCCGTATGGTCCTTGGGCCAACCTGTGGAACAAGTGGTAGCAATCTCTCAAGGCACGGGGCATCCTCGATGACCAACTCTTGCAAAGGGACACTTTCTTTAAACCAGTTAGTGCAAAAGCCTACACTCTTAAGAGTTTGGGAGCTGATGCAGAGGCGACGAAAGCCAGAATTTTTCTTTAGCTCAAGGCTCTCCAAGGCATAGCAGTCAGAGAGCATGCTCTGGAGAGCGTCCTCCGAGATGGCGACTCTATCCAGGGTGAGCTGCTTGAGGCACGGAAACTTGAGCGACAGCTTCACAATCCAGTCGGAGAAACGGCAGCCGCCAAACTTGGCCACACGGAGCGTGGGCGCTAAGCGGTAGACGGACAATGGCAGTAGGTAGAACGTATCCCTGACGTCAAACCAGTGCTTGGGGATGAGCTCAAACTCCTGTAGCTTGTCCAGGGCTTGGGAACTAAGCCAGCCTTTGATCTTGCCATGATACTTGCTACTAGAGAGGCAGAGCGAGAAGCGGCGTGCGGGGCCAGGATGCACAGAGAGGATCTTTGAAATCAAGTCGCCCAAATTGTGGTTGTTGCTGTTGAGTTCTTGGTCCACCACGAGGTTGAGAGGAGCGGAGTGCCATAGCGGACGCCATCGGCGAGAGATGACTTGCGTGCGGGCACCTTCCTTGGTGGGGAGAAGAGAGACGATACTGCAGAGAACGGCATCCGGGAGGCGGCCGATGTGATCGACACTCCCCGCATCATCGACGTCTCTGCTCCCTGGTGGATCTTGGTCCACGTCAATGATCGGGAACTTACATTTGTTGGATGCTTGCAATGGCACCGGCGTCGCCTCAACTGCAGTCACCGTCGCAGGCGCTGGCACCTTGTAATTTAACGCCACAGCAGCAGACTTACGCTTCTTGGAAGCTTGCGTCGCCACCGCCGAAGCGGCCGCCAGCCGCCCTGCATTCACCGCCAAAGGCGCTGCCTCCTCGGCATTTATTGGCCCTGCTGCCTGCCCAGCAGTCACCGCCACGGGCGCTGCCTCCTTGGCATCCAACGCCGCATCCGCAAACCTACGCTTCTGGGAAGCTTGCATAGCTGCCGCCGCAGCGGTCGCCGCCTGGCCTGCAGTCACCGCCACAGCAGCTGCCTCCTCGGCATCCAAGGCCGCAGCAGAGGCCTTCACGGCTGCCTCCTTGGCGTTTAAAGCCGCAGCAGAGGCCGCCGCAGCTGCCTCCTTGGCGTTTAAAGCCGCAGCCGAAGCCGCCGCAGCCGCGTCCTTGGCGGCATCCGTCGCCTCCTTTGCAGTCACCGCCGCCGCCGCCGCGTCCTTGGCAGCAGCCGCCGCTGCAACCGAAGCGGCCAAGGCCGCGTCCTTGGCAGCCGCCGCTGCAGCCGATGCGGCGGCCGCCGCCGCCTCCATGGCTGGCGAGGGAGACGACGGAGGGTTTGGTCTGGTTGGGGATTTCGGGTATGGGGAAAAATCGAGGGCCAGACCTGGAATCGAGCGCCAGCCGGGAATAGAGAGGATGGGAGGGGCGACCGGGACGCGGCGGTACTTGAGCTAGGGGTGGGGCGCCGGGACGACGGCGGTGGCCGGGAAGGGGAGGGGCGGCGGCGGCGCTCTGCCAGATGGTGAGGAAGAGGTTTTTTTTAGGGAAGTGAGGAAGTGAACGGACGAGGAGAAAGGGAAGAAAACAAAAGGAAAGAAATAAATAAAAAGGTTCACTCACTGATGAGTGGGTCCCACGCGGCAGCAGAATTTTTGGTTTGCAGCTCTAGGGAAAAAAATTGATGAATGGGTCTGAATATACACCGGGTCTTTTAAAATAAATCACACAGGGGAATTGTGTTTGTGTACAATTTTTTTTTCGGTGATCCAGTTTGGGCGTGCTTTCAATTTTGGAAACATTTAGAATCGGCCGTCCGGCGAAACGTGTACCTCGCGTGTACACATCCACATCTGCAGCTAGGCCTACCCACGCTCCGCGCCTCCTTCCATCTTTAAAACTCTTCCAATGCAAAGGTGCTTACATGAGATGATAAGTGCATTAAATAGCTTAGCAACTCAACCTCTCAACGCATAGGTGCTTAACTTAGAGCATGCTTGGATACGCTTTAGTCTCATGACTAAAAATAGTGGGACTAAAACTTGCTAGCCTCACCCATGCTTGGATCCAAGTACTAAAGAGACTAAAATCAAGTTAATGAGCATTTATTATGCTCCCTCTCCCTTAATCTTACCTGTCCCTCGCACCAACTCCCCCACGGTAGTTAGGTTCCCGCCAACTCCTCTCCCGCCCCTGTTGCTCTCAAGAAAAAAATGTCCATACAATCCATACAAGGAATAAAATTTGTCTATACACAAGAAAATAAAAATTGTCCATTCAAGTAAAGTAAAATTGTCCATACATAAGGAAATTAGTATTGTCTTTACACAAGAAAATAAATAACATGACACATCTCAATGGCCCTGGAACAAACCATCAGCAATTCTATCTCTTAATTGATTCATGTCGACCGAATCTTGCTCCACTTCTAGATCCCTCCTGTTACGACGCCTCCTCCTTGTTTCCTCAAGGAGAGGTTGATAATTTTCATCTCTATCACATCTGTCGAATTCTTTATCCGCCAACTGACTTTCACGGATAAAATTGTGCAAGGCCATACATGCAACAATAATTTTTGTTTGCTTGTGTAGAGGATAACTTTGTATTTTAAAAAGGATCCTCCACTTATTTTTCAAGACTCCAAAAGAACGCTCAATGACATTGCGTAGTCTAGAATGAGTGTAGTTGAAGTGCTCTTTTTTACCTCTCGGCATGGTGCCTTGATGAAACTCTTGGAAATGGTACTTCTGTCCCCTATATGGTGCGAGATAATCCGCCTTGTTGGGGTAGCCCGAGTCAACAAGATAAAATTTTCCTATTGATGGTAATGCATTCCAGTCAAAATTGATGTCAATGTATACACAATTCAATCATGTACTGAATGTGAAGCATGGTACCTGGAGGTGGATGAGGAAACTTGTGACTAAACCGGCTAAGGGCATCCTTGAAGGGCCTCATATCATGAACCGATCCAGGCCACCAGGCAAGAACAAAGTGAATATCATGTCGAAATCACATACAGCCATAACATTCTGACTACAGTAGCCATGTCTGTTTAAGTACTGCGGAATCTTGGTAGGTGGCACTACAACTTGCACATGAGTCCCATCTATTGCCCCAATGCAGTCATTGAACCATGGATGCCACTGAGCATTTCTTAACCTTTCATGCACAACTCTGAATTCAGGATCTCGTGGCTTAATTATGTCAGCCGCAAGCTTAACCACACAATGCAATACCATGTCAAACTTCCTAACAATTGTCTCCATGGACCTTACAAAACGATTCTCACTCTGCCTAATGGACTGGCCATCTCCCACCATCCATAAAAACATAGCTAGAGCCTCAACTAATGACATCTTCTTAGTAGACTTCAGCCCATAAGAATCCACTAGCAAATTATGTAGTTTATGAAACACAGGTGGATACATCCTAAACATTTTATAGCAGTCTGTTCTGTGTCCCAAAGTTCTTAGTACCCATTCATAGCCGGACTCTTTAGCTTTTAAAATCCTCCTTTCCCCCTTATACATGAAACGCTCAATGTAATATGAACCAAACATTTGGACGATCATACCTATATTGTTGAGCCTTTTCCGCCTCAACTGGAGTAGTGCCAGCACTCTATTTCGCCTTGCATCTTCCTCTTCCTCATCACTAGAGTCCTCAACAATACTCTCCTCTTCATTGGACTCATCAATACTATCACCATCACTAGAGTCATCCTGCAACATATGAATTATGTTCAACACATAGTAATTAGGTGCACATAGCAATTCAAAACATAAAGGGTCCACATAGCAATTCAAAACATAAAGGGTGCACATTAGCCTAACTCATCATAGGAAACATGACACAATAGGAGACACTAGATACATGACAACCTAGCTAAGACTCATCTTCGTCATACATCTTCTTTGCTTTGCACCATCTCTTCAACCATATGAGCCTAGCTTCAGGGGTCTTCATGTTCTGGAAGACAAACCTGTTGTGTTTGTCCTTGAATAAGTCACAGGCTACAAAGTACTCAATTGACTCCTCTGCTGCCCCACACTCAATGGCAAGTTGCTGACATGTAGCTACTGCTACCTTATGCTCCTCACTTCTCTTTGCCTTTTCTTTGCCTTGGTCGACAATTGCCTGCAATATAGTGTTTGATGTCTCAGCTTCCTTGTCCATTCTGGTGGTGATCTCCTTCAAAGTCCTCAAAAATGGACCCTTAGTTTTGCCATTCTCCATGTTCATTTTGATTTTCTTTAAAGGACTACTTGCTGTACTCCTAAAATCAACTGAGCTGGCACCCCTCTTGCGGGTACTGGTACTCATTGGGCTGCCATCCTCATCAACATCATCGTCGTTTGCCTCGGTATCATCTGTTGGCCCAGGTACGTAAGCAGAAGTACCATCCACAGCTACCTCATGAAACATCTCATGCAACAATCCAATGTACTCGGGGTTACCCTTTCTAAATTTCTTGAGATTTGGTCTACTCTGCAAAATAGTATTTGTACAACATTAGCATATGTCTCCATTGCTTATGTACTTGTCATTGAAAAAGCTTTAGTTGGCATACCTTGATCTCCCTCTCCCACCAAGCTGTAGTTGCCGTAACTTCTCCATGTTCGTCGCGGCCGCATCCGGTTTGTTGCTGCAACCATACCCAATCATTGTACACACCCTTCAGGTTCTGGATTTTGTTCTTCACTTCCCTCCCTGGATGCCACAGTTTTGTCTTTTGATAATATTTCTCCTTAATATTTTTGTAACCCTGACTGGTCCAAACTTTAGCAGTAAAATTGCCATCCTCTATCTCCTCACAAGCTAACTCACACAAAATGTAAGTATTTTCGTCGGTCCAATTAGCCTTGCTTTTTGGCCTCTAAAAGAAATATGCATAAGTAAACAGCCTAAATCTCTCTGTTTCAAAGAAATGGTGTGACCAGAATTTCACAGAAAATTGTATACCTTCCTATGCTGGTTCAACGTGTTCTCGTCTTCATCTTCGTCTTCTTCGATGCCGTCATCATCATCCACTGGAATCGGCCCTACCTGCGGCTGCCTGCTGGTGCCCGCGCCATTTGAACCCCCACGACGTGCAGCAACTCGCATGGCAGCAGCATCACCTCCCCCCGGCACCACGACGGCCTTGCCGCGAGCACCTGGTGCCCTCGCTATGGACAGATCTTGGCGAGGTGGACGACCTCGCAGCGGCAAGCCATCTGATCTTGCCCTCTGTGGGGGGAAACCTTGACTGGAGCCGCTGTCCCGTTGAAGGATATGCATGTACATGGTCATGTCGGGGTACGAGGCGGCGCCGTAGTCGGCGTTCAGGTCAAGGTTCCCCAGGTCCATGCGCGGTGCGGCGACGTTCCCGGCCCTCTGAACGCGGCCGCCGGAACCATCATGCCGGAGACGAGGCGGCGTCAAGCCCCACCCTTCGCCGTCCATGGCCTCCGCCGCAGCACAAGACGATTCCGTTTGAGACAAGAAATCGAACGGGGCGCCGTCCATGGCAGATTGATCTGAGACAAGACTCTCATCCGATTAATGGAAAAACAAGCAGAAAACTGAAGAAATCGAACGGGCGCCGTCCATGGCGGATGGATCTTGGCCTTTAGTCTCACCTGGATAAGAAGGCGCGGCGGTAGGCCGAGCCGGCGGCGATAAGCGGAGGTGGAGACGGCCGCCGGCGCGTCCTGCGGGGGCCCGGCGCGTCCTGCTTTCTTCCTCGCACAACAGAACAGGGAGGGGGAGTGGAGCGCTCGCTGGGGAGGTGGAGACGGCCGCCGGCGCATCCTGCGGAGGCCCGACGCGTCCTGCTTTCTTCCTCTAAAAGGAGGGGAAGTGGAGCTCGATGGGGATGGGGAGTGGAGCTCGATGGGGAGGCGAACAAAACAGGGAGCGGGGGGTGGAGTGGAGCGCTTGAGGGGGAGAGGAAGGAAAAGGAGGGGAACCGGCTGTGATAAAGAGAGGAATTAAATGAGGAGAGAGAGAGCTAATCCATATTTTAGTAGGTTTCCTGTGATTAAAAGTTTTTAGCCTCAAGACTAGTCCTAGCCTCTCTTTAGTCAGGAGTGATTGGAACTTTAGCCTCTAAAAAAGACTATTTTTAGTCAGACTAAAAATAGTCCCTTGAATCCAAGCACCCTCTTACTGTTGCTAAGCTTACTTTATTTAATGATTAGCACCTACAGTCTTTCATGCATTGGTGAGCTTCTTTCATTTAAGTGGTTTGCCTAGGTTCACGCGCTCGGCATTGGTTTTTTCTGAGGTTACCAAAGTGCGGCTCTCTCTCTTCTTTTAATTGCGATGCCATGTCATTTTCTCGCTTATGTGACATGCTTAGCACCTGTCCACGATGAAGCACTAGGAAGGGTTTTATCTATTCAAGCGTCGGTTCCACAGCCATTCATTTACTTCGCCGCAGCTTTCACTCCTCATCTTCTACCTCACAACTAGCAGTAACTCCCCTTTTCCTCCACCTCCCTCTCACGCGTCGCGTAATGGGTTCAACCCGGCGAGCTCCGGTGATGAGAGACCAAACGGCAACTGGGAACGGAGGGCGGGGGCGGCCGCGCTACACCCACCAAGCGTAGAAGCTGGAACCCTTGTTGGTATATGATGGAACCGGCGTCCATCGGCGCGGCCACCAGTGGAGCCAGGTGCTACAAGCGGCGACGAGCGGGACGTTCTTTGTTGTGACCGGTTATTTCGTTTGCTAGAACTATGGTGCGGGGGCGCTGGAACCAGTGTACAAAGATGTTTACCGGCGCCTAGAAGCCGCCTTCCGATTTTGGGAACACATGATTTCTCCAAATTCACATGCCGCCTTTACATGCATATACATCATCAACAAGAATTAAAATGTTCCAAGATTTTAAAAGCCACAAATTGTACGGACAAAATCAGATCTCAAAACACTAATTCATTTCAATTTTTTATCACAAATTATGTGTCAGAACCTCAGCATTCATTTTTTAAACAGATTACCCGCCAACGTAGTACAAGTTTCAAAGTACATGAACCTAGTATCCAGGTTTCAAAACGACCGTGATTAAACCGTGAAGTAGGATATACATCCAGTTGGGAGCTACGGTCGAACAGGGCCAGGCTCATCAGCAGAATCTTCACCAGGACTGATGTGATTTTCTACACCTTTGGAACACTAAAGGCAGCCGCCGACTTCGATTTTCCGAAATTATCAAAAGGAAGCAAATGAAATGGTTTAGTTAGAGATCAGCAAGCATTTCAACAGGAAAACAGTACTACAATGCCAAGTTTGAGAGATTGGAAGAATTAGTATCATCAACAGATAATGGATGGCCAAACTCCTACTTCTGCCACTTCTGCAGAAGAAACTTAGAAACATCCGTCCATGAGTCCATCTATTCTGGAACTGTCATCTATCGAAGGCAGTATGGACAGAGGTTGCAAAGTGGAGGGGTTGCGCTTCACTGGCCCCCCAACAAAGAGAACAGACATCCACAACATCAACGACCTGCCAAATCATCTCTCACACGAACAAAGAGGGGAGGAAAGGAATAAAGAATCATGATCATGGCAACAACCTGGGAGCTCTGGAACGCGAGAAACAATTGTGTTTTTAGAGACAAGGAAGTGGATCCGTCAAATATCATCAGGGCGATCAGGGAAAATCACCCCCGTTCGGGGATCTAGGCACCTTGCTGGAGCCAAGGCCATCGAGCCCCCGTTCCGGGATCTAGGCACGAGATAAAACCTAGAGTCAGAGAGTTTTTTGGGGGAATGGAAAGCCACCCCCCATGAACATTCTTTTTTCACCTTATTTTGTTTTGTTGCTATGATAGCTCTGATCAAACTTTGTATTTCTATCACTCTTCTGCTAAATCAAATGAAGCCAGCTGAGCTGGATCTTTAAAAAAAAACAGATCATGGGAACGGGCAAATACAAATCAAAAAAACACTTCACTCTAACTTAGCCAATTCAATTCATCATCCACTGCCACACTTCTACCATGTACAAACATGATGCAAATTTCACAAAACTCATAATAAGTAGCCAGTAATGTGTTCTGCTCTAAGGTTAAGCTGCTGCTGCGGTCAAAGAATTACATGAAAAAAGGCCACCATAATTCAAAGTTAAGCGGTTTTTGTCCGAGAGAACAGGTAAAGATCTCCCCATTCCGCGTGAGCTTCTCTCTGTTGTCGGCGTGGAGCAGCTAACTCATTAGTTCCATTGCCTCCCTGCAAGGATCAGTTGATCAGAACATGGAAATGAAGAACTCGATTCTACCGAAGATGGCAAACACCCAAAGCATGTAACTGCTGACAAATAACACTCAAGAAAATACAACGAGACGGATTTTATCTCTTATCAGCTGATCAGAATAATGAAAAGAACTGAATTCTACCATAGCAATCGACAAAACACAAGAAGGCAGAAGTATCTCTCACCAGAATAATTTCTCGACCTCCTTACTTTCAGGGTCCAGCTCTAATGCGCGAGAGAGAGACTGATAGGCACCGTTGTAATCCTAAGGAAAGGCAAGCGCATTTTTTGGAATCAAACAACAGATATGAAAGGAGCAACGTAATTTTCAGCCTGAGCTGTTCTACTGCACCTCCATAAACATAAAAGCTGCGCCTAGCCGATAGTGTGCCTTTGCCCATTTCGGGCAAAGCGCTATGCATTCATGTGCATCACCAAAAGCCCTTTCCCCATTACCCATGCGAAGCCAGCAAAGACTCCTGTTTGATAACAACTTCGCGTCGAAGTTATCCATCTTCAGATCCTGCAGCACACAAAACAGTGAAAAATTGTTGGTGTTGCCACATTCCATGCTGCTCGGTTTAAACCAATAATTTGTCATTTGGTCTACAGGTACAAGGACCGAGGAGTTAAACTGTGATAAAAGATCAACTCGCACCTGAAATTCCTCACAGCAAAACGAACAGCGGAGATTAATGTGTCACTATTCTTATTTATTTATTTAAACTTAATTATCACAATTTTTGGCTACCACTAGCTCTAGGCATGAAAACTCTCTAGTCTACACTGTTAAGTTAACACTCCATACATGCAACGAGATGCTCTCACTAGTGACTAGTCTTTAACAGGTTCATGTGAGCATTACGATCGAGGTAACTGGTTAATTTTTAGACATTGCCAAGGTCAAGTGATACTAATTATAAATAAACTTAAATTCTAATGGAGGAACATGTTTCATGGCTGTACGCCTGTACCTACAGTTTACACAGGAATAAAAGGCCCGGGAATATACCTGTGTGTAGAACACTGATGCATTCAGATAATCCTGCTTCTTAAATGCTTCATCCCCTTGTTGTTTCAGGTCAGAAGCCCTCGTTTGGACAAAATTGTCATCCTGGGCAAACATAATAACTTGGTCAGGTATACGTACATATTAAGAGGTCTAATGTGTGTCAGGGAGAAACAGTGCTCTAGAAATGATGTCAAGGTTAAGTGAATGAACTCAAGAAACAGTTGCCGCTAACTTGTATATTCAGTGTGTAATGTTTACACTACATGTCCCATTACATATATAGAGCTGGTCTAACTAACTACCATGGAAGAAGGCATGTAGCATGACCCGGTAGTGGATCCTAAGGAATAGGACTAGCTTAGAGACTGGGATTACAAATGATTACAGGTACCGATATAACGTGTATAATATACAGGTTAACAGTTTCAACCTCAAGGAAAAAAGACAAGGGACAGTTTTCATCAATGAGAGATTTGAAAATCCCAGTTGTCACTTTCTACAGACAGTTAATGAAGTAAGAGAGCTTTCTAAGAAAATTAATTGGTACACCTGTTAATGAATTAACATGCAAGCAAAATAAGTTATCCAATAAAGCATCATTCACATCAGATGAGTTTTCAGGAACGGATCTTAGACCGCAAAGCAGGCACATAAAAAACACGGGCGCATTGACTAGTTCTTGATCTATGAAGTTTTAGCTAAACATCGATGCCAACATTGCATAGAGAGTTAACATGGGACAAAATTGTTGTGAGTGCAAAGAAAATTTGCTAGCGTGATATACCTCAAGCTGCTTGATTTCCATCTTCACATGACTAACGATACCGTCAACGCTCCATTTTGTCACAGTTGAAATTGGCAAGGTGGAAGGAAAGAGCATCTCAACGTCTTCCCGTGTACCATACTCAGCAGCCAATTCTATTGGCAATCTACCAAACTGTTGAGGAACAACGGAAGCTTTACAAAAATTAATATTCAACATTAAGAAATAAGCAAATGTTCATGACACAAACTTACAAAGAGATGGCATAAAGGAGAAGTGGTGAAACTGTAACAAGCTTTTTCAGAAAAGTTCACTTAGCACAGCCTTTTATTTTTATATTGCAGATAGCATCAAGTAGGTCTACTTGCATCATAACTCCTACAGTTACGGTCGTTGCATATCAGTATAAGACAAGTCGAAATAGTAGCACGCTTATGTAAGAAAGCTAACTTAGCACAGCCTTTTATTTTTATATTACATATAGCATCATGTAGGTGTACTCGCATAACTCGTATAGTTGTTGCATATCACTACAAAGCCATGCAAGACACAAGAATATGTGACAAAATGAGCATTCTGACCTGGTCAAGAACATTTGGATTTGCACCAGCTTCCAACAAGCACTTGATAGCTTCAGTTAAGCCCTTCTCTGCAGCCGTTACCAAGGGATTATAACAAGGGCCAGCACTGCTCACATTAGCTCCACCCTATCAGATGCAAGAATGAAAAGCCAATCATTTTTTTAGTTGTGAATACAAAAATGACTAAATGGAACATCAGTTTATAGAAATCTACATTCCTACTGCAGTACAAAAAGAGGATACAATACCTGAATCAATAGCTTCGCACAAGACACATTAGATTTGTGTAACGCCATGTCTAAAGGTCCAAGAATACAAGTACCCTTGTTGGGCTGAAAAAAAATAGGTTCAATTTCATGCCAAAATATTACAATTCCAAGAGAAAGATTGAATTTGCAAAGCTGATCCGATACTTCTTTTCTAAGGGTGTAGCTTATAAAAGTTATATGTCACTTTGCTCCACTAGTAGAAAAGGGGGCAACGGTCCAGGCCGGGTCAGCCCATTAGTCCCGGTTTAGTCCAGAATCGGGACCAATGGGGGCATTGGACCCGGTTCGTGAGCCCAGGGGGCCGGCCGGGCCACGTTGGCCATTGGTCCCGGTTCATCTGGACCTTTTGGTCCCGGTTGGTGGGACGAACCGGGACCAGTGGGCCTCACGCCTGGCCCACCACCATTGGTCCCGGTTGGTGACTTGAACCGGGACCAAAGGCTCCCCTTTAGTCCCGGTTCATGCCACCAACCGGGACCAATGAGGTGCCTATATATACCCCCTCGCGTAAGAGCAGAGCACACTGCTCTGTTTTTTTCTGGCCGAGGGGGAGAGGGCTTGGTGGTGCTCTAGCTCACCTCCTATGCACATAAGGTGTTCGATGGAATGCCCGAGCCACACTACTTAAGCTTTCTCCTCTCCAAGCTCGACCTCCAAGCTCCATTTTCCTCAATATTTGTCTAGGTTTAGCGGTCCGTCACGCCCTGTCCCCGTCTTCACCGCCGTCGATCACCCGCGCCGAGCTCATCGCCGGCACCACCGTGGTGAGCCTCTTGTTCTTATCTTCTTTCTGAAAGGAAAAATATTCTTACTTGTATGTTTACATAGATACTTGTATTATTTTCTTACTTTTATTATTGCATCTTATATAGTGCGATGGTTTTGGTATCCGCCCCCGTCGGCCCTCATCCTGTCTATGATTCGGATGTGGTATATATATTATCTGCATAACTATTGGTTCATTTATTGTTTATGAAAATTATGCCGACCAACATGACATAGATTTTATTTATGTAGGATGTATGTGAATCGGAAATTCCAACCGACACTATTGTTGGGAGGTTAAATTTAGTTGAAGAAGAAAACAATTTGTTGAAGGAAAAAATAAAAGAAATTGAGGAGGAGAAGATGATATTGGAGTTGCATGTTGCGGATGTCATCGATGATCACAAGATCAAGATGGATGCAATGCGCTTGAAGATTAGAAAGATTAGAAAATGTGCCATTCATACCGAGGCTTGGTATCATTATGCCGTTGGATCAATTGTTGCCTTGGTTGCGATTATGATCGTATTTGTTTTTGCATTGAAATGTTTTACATAGTTTCAATGTATGGTTTAATTAATTAGATGCTCTGGAGAGCTATATGTTGTTAGATGAGAACTATGTATGTACTTTAGTTTTAATGTGATGATAAACTTCTATTAATTTGGACACTTAATTATATATAATGCACGCAGATGAACCGGCAATGGATGTACGGTGACAGACACACCTCCGAGTACATTAAGGACGTGCATGAGTTTCTCGATGCGGCTGAGGCAAACAAGCAGAATGGTTTTATGTGTTGTCCATGCACTGAATGTGGGAATACGAGGTCTTACTCTAACCAGAAAATCCTTCACTCCCACCTGCTTTACAAGGGTTTCATGCCACACTATAATGTTTGGACGAGGCACGGAGAAATAGGGGTTATGATGGAAGACGACGAAGAAGAAGAGTACGATGACAGCTATGTGCCCCCTGAATACGGTGATGCTGCAATGGGGGGAGCTGGTGAAGATCAAGAGGAACCAGACGATGTGCCCAATGATGCTGCAACGGATGAAGCTGCTGAAGATCAAGAGGAACCAGAGGATGTGCCCGATAATGATGATCTCCGCCGGGTCATTGTCGATGCAAGGACGCAATGCGAAAGTCAAAAGGAGAAGGTGAAGTTCGATCGCATGTTAGAGGATCACAAAAAAGGGTTGTACCCCAATTACGAAGATGGCAGCACAAAGCTCGGTATCGTACTGGAATTGCTGAAGTGGAAGGCAGAGAATGTTGTGGTTGACAAAGGATTTGAGAAGCTACTGAAAATATTGAAGAAGAAGCTTCCAAAGGATAACGAATTGCCCGACAATACATACGCAACAAAGAAGGTCGTATGCCCTCTAGGATTGGAGGTGGAGAAGATACATGCATGCCCTAATGACTGCATCCTCTACCGCAGTGCATACAAGGATCTGAACGCATGCCCGGTATGCGGTGCATTGCAGTATAAGATCAGGCGAGATGACCCTGGTGATGTTGATGGTGAGCCCCTCAGGAAGAGGGTTCCTGCGAAGGTGATATGGTATGCTCCTATAATACCACGGTTGAAACATCTGTTCAAAAACGAAGAGCATGCCAAGTTGATGCGATGGCACAGTGAGGACCGGAAGAAAGACGGGAAGTTGAGAGCACCTGCTGACGGGTCGCAGTGGAGAAAAATCGAGAGAAAGTACTGGGATGAGTTTGCAAAGGACCCAAGGAATGTATGCTTTGCTTTAAGCGCGGATGGCATTAATCCTTTCGGGGAGCAGAGCAGCAATCACAGCACCTGGCCCGTGACTCTATGTATGTATAACCTTCCTCCTTGGATGTGCATGAAGCAGAAGTTCATTATGATGCCAGTTCTCATCCAAGGCCCTAAGCAACCCGGCAACGACATTGATGTGTACATAAGGCCATTAGTTGAAGAAATTTTACAGTTGTGGAATGGAAACGGTGTACGTACGTGGGATGAGCACAGACAGGAGGAATTTAACCTAAAGGCGTTGCTGTTCGTGACCATCAACGATTGGCCCGCTCTCAGTAACCTTTTAGGACAGACAAACAAAGGATACCACGCATGCACGCACTGTTTAGATGACACTGAAAGTATATACCTGGACAAATGCAGGAAGAATGTGTACCTGGGCCATCGTCGATTTCTTCCGACCAACCATCAATGTCGAAAGAAAGGCAAGCATTTCAAAGGCGAGGCAGATCACCGGAAGAAGCCCGCCATGCGTACCGGTGATCACGTACTTGCTATGGTCAATGATTTACACGTAATCTTTGGAAAGGGTCCCGGCGGACTAGCTGTTCCGAATGACGCTGAGGGACACGCACCCATGTGGAAGAAGAAATCTATATTTTGGGACCTACCCTACTGGAAAGACCTAGAGGTCCGCTCTTCAATCGACGTGATGCACGTGACGAAGAACCTTTGCGTGAACCTGCTAGGCTTCTTGGGCGTGTATGGGAAGACAAAAGATACACCTGAGGCACGGGAGGACCTGCAACGTTTGCACGAAAAAGACGGCATGCCTCCGAAGCAGTATAAAGGTCCTGCCAGCTACGCTCTTACGAAAGAAGAGAAAGAAATCTTCTTTGAATGCCTGCTCAGTATGAAGGTCACGACTGGCTTCTCGTCGAATATAAAGGGAATAATAAATATGCCAGAGAAAAAGTTTCAGAACCTAAAGTCTCATGACTGCCACGTGATTATGACGCAACTGCTTCCGGTTGCATTGAGGGGGCTTCTACCGGAAAACGTCTGATTAGCCATTGTGAAGCTATGTGCATTCCTCAATGCAATCTCTCAGAAGGTGATCGATCCAGAAATCGTACCAAGGCTAAGGAGTGATGTGGCGCAATGTCTTGTCAGTTTCGAGCTGGTGTTCCCACCATCCTTCTTCAATATCATGACGCACGTCCTAGTTCATCTAGTCGACGAGATTGTCATCCTGGGGCCCGTATTTCTACACAATATGTTCCCCTTTGAGAGGTTCATGGGAGTCCTAAAGAAATATGTCCGTAACCGCGCTAGGCCAGAAGGAAGCATCTCCATGGGCCATCAAACAGAGGATGTTATCGGGTTTTGTGTTGACTTCATTCCTGGCCTTAAGAAGATAGGTCTCCCTAAATCGCGGTATGAGGGGAGACTGACTGGAAAAGGCACTCTTGGAAGTGACTCAATAATATGCAGGGACGGATATTCTTGGTCTCAAGCACACTACACAGTTCTACAGAACTCTACCTTGGTGACCCCGTATGTCGATGAACACAAGAACAGTCTGCGCTCCAAACACCCGGAGCAGTGCGACGACTGGATTACATGTGAACACATCAGGACTTTCAGCAGTTGGTTGGAAACACGTCTCAGAGGTGACAACACTGTTTGTGATGAGCTGTACTTGTTGTCCAGGGGACCATCTTTGACTGTATTGACTTACAAAGGATACGAGATAAATGGGAATACATTTTACACGATCGCCCAAGATCAAAAGAGCACCAACCAAAACAGCGGTGTCCGCTTTGATGCAGCAACCGAGAGCGGAAAGGACACATATTATGGTTACATAGTGGACATATGGGAACTTGACTACGGACATGATTTTAAGGTCCCTTTGTTTAAGTGCAAATGGGTCAATCTGTCAGGCGGCGGGGTACAGGTAGACCCACAGTACGGAATGACAACAGTGGATCTGAAAAATCTTGGGTACACTGACGAACCGTTCGTCCTAGCCAATGATGTGGCACAGGTTATCTATGTGAAGGACATGTCTACCAAACCGAGAAAAAGAAAAGATAAGGAAGCGAATACATCATACGATGAGCCAAAGCGCCACATAGTTCTTTCAGGAAAAAGGGATATCCTGGGAGTGGAGGGCAAGACAGACATGTCTGAAGATTATAAAAAGTTTCATGAAATTCCTCCCTTCAATGTCAAGGCTGACCCAAGCATCCTGATAAACGATGAAGATTATCCATGGTTACGGCGCAATAAGCAAATGACACAAGCGAAGAAAAAGTGAAGACTTTCTCCCGCAACTATTATGATGATACCATGCCAACTTTGTAACACACGAGTATGCTATGCCAACTTTTTCAGAGTTCATTTGAAAACTATGAATTTAGGTCGAATTTTCTCTATAGGTGCATCTATGTTCATTTTTTTAGTAAAGTTAATCACAAACTTATGATTCACACAAATTTCAAAGAATTCAAGTTTTAACTATTCAAATTTGAAAACTAATGGCACTAACAGAAAGTTTATAATTTTTCTAAAACTAATAGCACTAACAGAAAGTTTATAATTTTGCTGACCTAAAAGCAAAAAGAATTAAAAAATAAAGCAAAAAACAAAAGAAAATAAATAATACAGATAACAACACAAAAAAACTGAAAACAATAAAAATAGCAACAATAAGTATTTTGTTGTAAGTAGAAACAAAATAAAATAAATAAAGCAACAAAGAAAACTAAAAAACTAAAAAAGTGTTTTCATATTTGAAAACTAATGGCACTAACAGAAAGTTTATAATTTTTCTAGAACTAAAAGCAAAAAGAATTAAAAAATAAAGCAAAAAACAAAAGAAAATAAATAATGCAGAAAGTTTATAATTTTTGTGACCTAAAAGAAAAAAATCACTAAAAAACTATAAGTATTTTGTTCTAAGTAGAAATGAAAAAATAAATAGCAAAAAAGAAAAAAATACCTATAATGTTTGTTATGACTAACTAAAATTACCAAATTGAGTATAATGATAAAACACAGTAATATTAAATAGCAGGAAAAAGAATGACTCAAAAATCAATTTTTATAGTAAAGTTATTCATAAACTAGTGATTCACACAAAATTTAAAAAATGCAAATTTAAACTATTCAAATTTTAAAACTAATGGCACTAACAGAAAGTTTATAAATTTTTGTGACCTAAAAGAAAAAAATCACTAAAAAACTATAAGTATTTAGTTCTAAGTAGAAATGAAAAAACAAATAGTAAAAAAAATGCCACCTACTGGGCTACCACGGCCTGAATACGATTAGAAGCCCATCAATGGGCCAGGATTCAGGCCCACAGGCATAGCGGTGTGAGATTAGGCCCAAAGGCCTGCAGTTCTGAGGAGTTCGATGGAAAGGGCGGCGCAGCGCTTATAAACAGGTGCGGCCGCTCCCCAACTAGCAAGGTGGGACTAAACATACCACCGCACCGCGGCTTTGGCAGGCGCAGGCATTTGGTCCCAGTTGATGGCACCAACCGGGACTAAAGGGGGCATTGGTCACTGTTCCTGGCACAAACCGTGACCAATGCCCCCCTTTAGTCCCAGTTGGTGCCACCAACCGGGACCAAAGGCCACCGCTTCCCGCCCTTTGGGCTGCTGAAAAGAGGCCTTTGGTCTCGGTTGGTGGCACCAACCGGGACTAAAGGTGGCATTGGTCCCGGTTGGTGCCACGAACCGGGACCAATGCTTCGTCTATATAACTAGCACTTGTGAAAATTTCCATTCAGTTCGTCTTCCCCGCCCGACGCCGCCAGGCTGCCCCTCTGCGCCTCGTCGTCGCCGTCGTCACCCCTGCCTCCGACGCCGTCCCACGCCGCCCAGACGCCGTCGCCACCCCGCGCCACCCCGACTCCGTCGTCGCGCGCCACCCCGCGCCGTCGCGGTCACCTCCCCGCGCCGCCCCGACGCCTTCACCGCCCCGCGTCGCCACCCCAACGCTGTCGCCGCCCCGCGCCGCCGTCGCCTCTCGCTTTGGTCAGGGCCGGCACCGCCCCCCTCTCCCCCCCTGTTTTTTTTGCAAATTCATATATGTTTTTTCCTGATTATATGTATATGTATAGTATATGTATGTGTGTGTATGTATGCAAAAGATAGATTAACAGAAAAAATAGTATTTTTTCTGTTCATAGATTTTTTTGGTGATATTGATTATTGTAAATATGCAAATGTTTGCATATTCATATGAACAATGAATTAGGCAAAACCTTTACTTTTTCTAAAATTTCTATTTGAACATTATTTTTAAAAAACAAGCAATACTACTTCATGTATTTTTAAGAAGGAAGAAGAAGAAAAAGAATGAGAGGAAAAAGGAAATAAGAAGAGGAAGAAAGGAGAAGAAGAGGGGAGAGGAAGACGAGGAGAAATAAATAAGAAGAAGAAAAAAGAAGAAAAAGAAGAGGAGAAGAAGAAAGGAATAGAGGAGAAGAAGAGAAAATAGAATATATATTCTATTTTCTCTTCTTCTCCTCTATTCTTTTCTTCTTCTCCTCTTTTTTCCTTCTTTTTTTTCTTCGACACGTGGGGGGGTCGATATACCCCCTCCCGATAACTTCAACACGAGGGGGGGGGTCGATATACCCCCTCCCCGATAATATTATTTTCCCATGTATGTATGTCGTGTCGATATAAACTCCCGATAACTTCAACACGAGGGGGAGTCGATATATATACCCCCTCCCCGATAATATTATTTTCCCGCATGTACGTATGCCGTGTCAATATAAACTCCTGATAACTTCAACATGTGGGGTGGGGTCGATATACCCCCTCCTGATAACTTCAACGCGTGGGGGGTCGATATACTCCCTCCCGATAACTTCAGCACGAGGGGGGGTCGAACATGAGAGGAAGAAGAGGATAAAAAAGAAGAGGAAGAAGAAAAAAAAGAGGAGAAGAAAGAATAGTCTCCTCTTTTTTTTCCTCTTTTTTTTATCGGGAACGAGGGTCATCGAGGGTCAGGGTCGCCGAGCGGTAGAGGAATCCCTAAATAGCAAGTATCGTCGGTGTGAGATACATGTGGCCGTCGGTGTCGGACACTACATCCACGTCCCACAAGTGACGCGGGCGTTCCCGATAAAAAAGAAGATGAAGAAGAAGAAAAAAAGAGGAGAAGAAAGAATAGAGGAGTTCTTACTCCTCTATTCTTTCTTCTCCTCTTTTTTTTCTTCTTCCTCTTCTTTTTTTATCCTTGAAGCATTGTCGAGGCCACCCCAAACCCTAGAGAAGCAGCATCGAGGCCACCCCAAACCCTAGAGAAGCAGCGTCGAGGCCACTAATTAATATTAGTTCTACGTTTGCCACTAATATATCCATCTGTCATGTTTGAATAATAATTGCCATGTTGTAAATATTTGTAGAAACTATGGACACCGCCCGAGACAAAGTACAAGAAGAGTTGTTGGGGGACATAATCGCACGAGGAAGTGATGCCGTCTGCTCGTTGTTTCTCAACGACACCGATGGTCTGGAAGCAGCTGGCTATGATTATGATGGCTCCGGTGATCTAATGCCGGTGCAAGAAGGAGACCGTGAGGACGGCTCTGGTGACACAATGCCGGCAAGAAGGAGACCGTGATGACATCTCCGGTGACCGAACCGAGTTCGGCCAGGTATATATATTAGTTAAGCTTCTGTTGACTAGCTAATTGATGCATTCATTGTTTTGCTATGTACACATATTAATTAAGTCTTTGTTCTTTTTTCTAGCCCTCCGGATCGAGCACAACTTCGGTAAAGAGACGAGGCCCGAAGAGAAAGTTGAGCTCGGATGAAAAGTTTGAGATCATAGCAATCGCGCCCAACGGCCAACCGATTGAACCCCTCCGGACAAAGAGTGCATTTGTTGCTTAGTGTGGGGTTTTGGTTAGGGACAAGATCTCGATCAGCATCCAGCAATGGTTAAAGCCGGCTACAGAAGACCCTGAGGTGTCTTATGTCAATGATATGCAGAAAAATGATCTTTGGACTGAGCTGAAGTCAAATTTCACCCTACCGCCAGAGGATGATCCGGAGAAGCCAGTTAAAGAGCAATTAATCAAGTCTTTTGCTCTTGATAGGATGGCAGAACTATTCAGCAGGTGGAAGAAAGAGTTGAATAAGTTTGTCGAAAATAAAGAGACACCAGAATTCAGGGGCAGATATGAGAAGATCAGAGATCACTGGCCCGCATTTGTGGCCCACAAGACATCGGAAAAGAGTAAGAAGATGTCGGCGACAAACAAGCAAAATGCTGCGAAGAAGAAGCATCACCATCGCACGGGGTCAGGTGGCTACCTCGCAGCCCGGCCTAAGTGGGCCAAGATTGAGAATGATCTGGTTGATAAAGGGATGAAACCAGAGACAATTAACTGGCCAGACCGTTGCCGGACTTGATTCTTCGGGGCTGGCGGAACCTTGGACCCTGTATCAGGGAAGTGCATTTGGACGGGCGAGCAAATTGAAATACCAGTCAAGAGGCTTAAGCACTATATTGAAGCAGTGAAACAAGGGACGTTCGTTCCAGACAGAGAGAACGACGAGCTCACAATGGCCCTCGGGAATCCTGAGCACCCTGGACGGACACGAGGCACGTCAGGCTCCATTCCGTGGAAGGCTGGGTTTTCAGACGCAGGCGGTTACAAATGCCATGAGAGGAGGAAGAAAGTGGAGCAGACCCAACTGCAGGCGCTGCACGCTAGGGTACAAGCGATAGAGGAACGAGAAGCAAATCGCAGCAAACGAACTGCCGAAGCTTCCCCCGAAGCTACCCCGCCATCTCAGCAGAGAAGCAGCGTGGCTTCCACCGAGCTGCTTCAGCCGGAGCATGTCTTGACGGATCCTGCCAGCTATCCCGTGGATGCTATCACGGAGTCTCAAAAGTGCCACCTTATGACGCAATGGATTAATATGAAGGTCAAGGCGGCTGTTGGCTCTGTTTTTCCTACTGAACCTGGCGCAACTTTTCACTGCTGGCCGATTCCAGAAGGATATGCTAGGGTGATGGTGGATGAAATAACGGAGGGATTTGAGGACCTCCAGCTTGACCACCCTACCGGTGAAGGGGAGACTCGGCTGGGTTCTGCTCTGAAGACTCCATGCCTATAGCGGAAGGAGCTCATCAACCTTCCGAACTGGACGCATCTGCCTCCTCCTCCTCCGGCGAGTCAGGGCACTCCGCCTCCTCCACCGCCTCCTCCTTCAGCGAGTGATGATCAGGGCACTCGGCCGGCTCCATCTCCGGCGCGTGGCGGCACTCCGCCTCCTTCTCCGCCTGCGTCAACGCGCCCGAGCAGCCAGCCTCCTCCTTCTCTGCCTCGTCAGCAAGGGCCGAAGAGACCTGCCGCCGCTCTGGCTGCTCCGGCGCATCGTAGTCCTTCTCCTCCGCCTCGTAAGCAAGTAAAGAAGACAACCGCTCCGTCTGCTCTGTCGGCGTCTAGCAGTACAGCCAGAGGCGGGAGGGCATACAGATTCGGTCCTTCTCTGAAGACTCCAGAGAAGTTACCATACGAGAGGACCCCGGAGGAGAACGTCGAGATCGCGCGAGAAGAAGTGAGGAACTTCTTTGAAGGGGTGAAAGCAAAGAAACATCCACCTCCGGAGGAGAAGGTAGATCCGGTGAAAGCGAAGCGCACTCTGGCTGCCCTGACAAAACCACCCAAGTCTCCGCCGAAAGGAAACTATGAGCGCATTATTGGAAAGGAATTTGCCGAAGCGGAGCGGTCGGGAAGTACTGACAGTGATCAAAGGCCGAAAAAACGACGAGCTGGGAAACAAATTGCCCAGCTCGACGAACAAGCGAAGCAATCGTGCCTCCCGCTCAAGGTGCCTAGCGACATCGTCGCTAATGATCCGAGGATGGTGCCCGGTGTTGGAAATATGCCCTAGAGGCAATAATAAATTAGTTATTATTATATTATATTTCATTGTTCATGATAATCGTTTATTATCCATGCTAGAATTGTATTGATAGGAAACTCAGATACATGTGTGGATACATAGACAACACCATGTCCCTAGTAAGCCTCTAGTTGACTAGCTCGTTGATCAATAGATGGTTACGGTTTCCTGACCATGGACATTGGATGTCGTTGATAACGGGATCACATCATTAGGAGAATGATGTGATGTACAAGCCCCAATCCTAAGCCTAACACAAGATCGTGTAGTTCGTATGCTAAAGTTTTTCTAATGTCAAGTATCATTTCCTTAGACCATGAGATTGTGCAACTCCCGGATGCCGTAGGAGTGCTTTGTGTGTGCCAAACGTCACAACGTAACTGGGTGGCTATAAAGGTGCACTACGGGTATCTCCGAAAGTGTCTGTTGGGTTGGCACGAATCGAGACTGGGATTTGTCACTCCGTGTAAACAGAGAGGTATCTCTAGGCCCACTCGGTAGGACATCATCATAATGTGCACAATATGACCAAGGAGTTGATCACGGGATGATGTGTTACGGAACGAGTAAAGAGACTTGCCGGTAACGAGATTGAACAAGGTATCGGGATACCGACGATCGAATCTCGGGCAAGTATCGTACTGATAGACAAAGGGAATTGTATACGGGATTGATTGAATCCTTGACATCGTGGTTCATCCGATGAGATCATCGTGGAGCATGTGGGAGCCAACATAGGTATCCAGATCCAGCTGTTGGTTATTGACCGGAGAGTTTTCTCAGCCATGTCTGCATGACTCCCGAACCCGTAGGATCTACACACTTAAGGTACGATGATGCTAGGGTTATAGGGAAAGTATGTACGCGGTTACCGAATGTTGTTCGGAGTCCCGGATGAGATCCCGGACGTCACGAGGAGTTCCGGAATGGTCTGGAGGTAAAGATTGATATATAGGAAGTATGGTTTTGGCCACCGGAAGTGTTCCGGGCATCACCGGTAGTGTACCGGGACCACCGGAGGGGTCCGGGGGTCCACCGGGAGGGGCCACGGGCCCCGGAGGCATACATGGGCCAAGTGTGAGAAGGGACCAGCCCCTAGGTGGCTGGGGCGCCTCCCCACCAAGTCCCATGCGCCTAGAGAGAAGAGGGGGCAAACCCTAAGGGCAGATGGGCCCTAAGGCCCATGCCTGGTGCGCCTCCCTCCCCCCCCCCACTTGGCCGCCACCCCAGATGGGGATTGGGGCTGCCTCCACCCCTAGGGTGGAAACCCCTAGGTGGGGGCGCAGCCCTCCCTCTCCCCCTATATATAGTGGAGGCAAAGGGGCAGCCCAACACACGAGGTTCTTCCCCTATTGGCGCAGCCCTACCCCTCTCCCTCCTCGTCTCTCGTAGTGCTTGGCGAAGCCCTGCTGGAGTCCCGCGCTCCTCCAACACCGCCACGCCGTCGTGCTGCTGCTGGACGGAGTCTTCCCCAACCTCTCCTTCTCCCCTTGCTGGATCAAGGCGTAGGAGACGTCACCGGGCTGCACATGTGTTGAACGCGAAGGCGCCGTTGTTCGACGCTTAGATCGGAATCAACCGCGATCTGAATCGCTACGAGTACGACTCCTTCATCCGTGTTCTTGTAACGCTTCCGCTTAGCGATCTACAAGGGTATGTAGATGCACTCCCCTTCCCTCGTTGCTAGATTACTCCATAGATTGATCTTGGTGATGCGTAGAAAATTTTAATTTCTGCTATGATCCCCAACAGTGGCATCATGAGCTAGGTCTATGTGTAGTTTTTATGCACGAGTAGAACACAAGTTGTTGTGGGCGTCGATTTTGTCAATTTACTTGTCATTACTAGTCTTATCTTGATTCGGCGGCATCGTGGGATGAAGCGGCCCGGACCGACCTTACACGTACGCTTACGTGAGACTGGTTCCACCGACTGACATGCACTAGTTGCATAAGGTGGCTAGCGGGTGTCTGTCTCTCCCACTTTAGTCGGATCGGATTCGATGAAAAGGGTCCTTATGAAGGGTAAATAGAAATTGGCATATCACGTTGTGGTTTTGGCGTAGGTAAGAAACGTTCTTGCTAGAAACCTATAGCAGCCACGTAAAAACTTGCAACAACAATTAGAGGACGTCTAACTTGTTTTTGCAGCATATGCCTTGTGATGTGATATGGCCAAAAGGATGTGATGAATGATATATGTGATGTATGAGATTGATCATGTTCTTGTAATAGGAATCACGACTTGCATGTCGATGAGTATGACAACCGGCAGGAGCCATAGGAGTTGTCTTAATTTATTTATGACCTGCGTGTCAACATAAACGTCATGTAATTACTTTACTTTATTGCTAAAGCGTTAGCCATAGTAGTAGAAGTAATAGATGACGAGACAACTTCAAGAAGACACGATGATGGAGATCATGATGATGGAGATCATGGTGTCATGCCGGTGACAACGATGATCATGGAGCCCCGAAGATGGAGATCAAAAGGAGCAAATGATATTGGCCATATCATGTCACTATTTGATTGCATGTGATGTTTATCATGTTTTACATCTTATTTGCTTAGAACGACGGTAGCTTAAATAAGATGATCCCTCGTAATAATTTCAAGAAAGTGTTCCCCCTAACTGTGCACCGTTGCGAAGGTTTGTTGTTTCGAAGCACCACGTGATGATCGGGTGTGATAGATTCTAATGTTCGAATATAATGGGTGTAAGCCAGATTTACACACGCAATACACTTAGGTTGACTTGACGAGCCTAGCATGTACAGACATGGCCTCGGAACACGGAAGACCGAAAGGTCGAGCATGAGTCGTATAGAAGATACGATCAACTTCACCGATGTTGACTAGTCCGTCTCACGTGATGATTAGACATGGCCTAGTTGACTCGGATCATGTTTCACTTAGATGACTAGAGGGATGTCTATCTGAGTGGGAGTTCATTCAATAATTTGATTAGATGAACTTAATTATCATGAACATAGTCTAAATTGTCTTTGCAAATATGTTGTAGATAAATGGCTCATGTTGTAGCTCCCTGTTTCAATACATTCCTAGAGAAAGACCAAGTTGAAAGATATTGTAAGCAATGATGCGGACTGGGTCCATAGTCCGAGGAGTGTCCTCACTTCTACACAGAAGGCTTACGTCTTTTGATGCACCGCTCGATGTGCAAACCCCTACAACGTCGTCTGTGGATGTTGTGAACACCTGACAGACACATCCTGATGACTACTTGATAGTTTAGTGCACCATACTTTACGGCTTAGAATCGGGATTCCAATGACGTTTTGAACGCCATAAGACATATGAGATGTTCCAAGAGATGAAATTGGGATTTCAGGCTCATGCCCGTGTTGAGAGGTATGAGACCTCTGACAAGTTCTTTTGCCAACAAGATGGAGGAGAATAGCTCAGCTAGTGAGCATGTGCTCATAATGTCTGGGTGCTACAATCACTTAAATCAAGTGGGAGTTGAACTTCCAGATAAGATAGTGATTGATAGAGTTCTCTAGCCACTATCACTAAGCTACTAGATCTTCGTGATGAACTATGACATGCAAGGGATGGAGTTGATCCCGGAGCTGTTCGCGGTGCTTAAGACCGCAAAAGGTAGAAATCAAGAAGGAGCATCAAGTGTTGATGGTTTAACAAGACCACTGGTTTCAAGAAGGGCAAGGGCTAGAAGGGAAACTTCATGGATGGCAAACCAGTTGCCGCTCCAGTGAAGGAACCCAAGGTTGAACCCAAACCCGAGACTAAGTGCTTCTATTGTAAGGGGAACGGTCACTGGTAGCGGAATTACCCCAAATGCATGGTAGATAAGAAGGCTGGCAACTTCAACAAAGTATATACGTGTTATTAATGTGTACCTCACTAGTACTCCTGGTAGCACCTGGGTATTGGATACCGGTTCAGTTGCTATTATTGGTGACTTGAAGCAAAAGCTACGGACTAAACGGAGACTGGCTAAGGGCGAGGTGACGATGTGTGTTGGAAGTGTTTCCAAAGTTGATGAGATCACCATCGCACGCTCCATCTGCCTTCGGGATTAGTATTGAACCTAGATAAATGTTATCAGGTGTCTACGTTGAGCATGAATATGATTAGATCATGTTCATTGCAATACGGTTATTCATTTAAGTTAGAGAATAATGGTTATTCTGTTTACATGAATAATACCTTTCATGGTCATGCACCCTATGTGAATGGTTCATTGAATCTCGGTCGTGGTAATACACATGTTCACGCCAAAAGATGTAGAGTTAATAATGATAGTACCACTTTCTTGTGGCACTGCCGCTTAGGTCATATTGGCGTAAGATGCATGAAGAAACTCCATGTCGATGGATGTTTGGAGTCACTTGATTTTGAATCGCTTGACACATGCGAGCCATGCCTCATGGGCAGGATGACTAAGACCCCGTTTTCAGGTACAATGAAACGGGCAAGTGACTTGTTGGAAATCATACATGCTGATGCGTGTGATCCAATGAGAATTGAAGCGTGCGGTGGATATCGCTATTTTCTCATCTTCACTGACGATTTGAGTAGATATAGGTATATTTACTTAATGAAGCACAAGTCTGAAACGTTTGAAAAGTTCAAGCGATTTCAGAGTGAAGTTAAGAATCATCATAACAAGAAGATCATATTCCTACGATCTGATCAAAGGGGATTTTCTGAGTTATGAGTTTGGCAATCACTTAAGACATTGTGGAATTGTTTCACAGTTGAAGCCACCTGGAACACCACAGAGTAATGGTGTGTCCGGACGTCGTAATCGAACCTTATGAGATATGGTGCGATCTATGATGTCTCTTACCGATCTACCGTTTTCATTTTGAGGTTATGCGTTAGAGACAGCTGCATTCACTTTAGATAGGACACCATCTAAGTCCGTTGAGACGACGTCGTATGAACATTGGTTTGGCAAGAAACCAAAGTTGTCGTTTCTTAATGTTTGGGGCTGCGATGCTTAAGGCTTCAGCCGGAGAAGCTCGAACCCAAAAGCGGACAAACACATCTTCATAGGATACCCAAAGGTGACAGTTGGGTATACCTTCTATCTCAGATCCGAGGGCAAATTGTTTGTCGCTAAGAACGGGTCCTTTCTCGAGAAGGAGTTTCTCTCGAAAGAATTGAGTGGGAGGAAGATAGAACTTGATGAGGTTGTCGAACCTTTATTTCAACCAGAGAGTGATGCAACACAGAAAGATGTTTTCTGTGGCGCCTACGTCTGTTGAATAGGAAGTTAATGATAGTGATCATGAAGCTTCGGATCAAGTTGCTATCGAACCTCGTAGGTCGACAAGGATATGTACTACTCCTGAGTGGTACGGTAATCCTGTCTTAGATATCATGTTGTTAGACAACAATGAACCTACGAGCTATGGAGAAGCGATGGTGGGCCCGTATTCCGACAAATGGTTAGAAGCCATGAAATCCGAGATAGGATCCATGTATCAGAACAAAGTATGGACTTTGGTGGACTTGCCCGATGATCGGCAAGCCATTGAGATAAATGGATCTTTAAGAAGAAGACGGACGTGGGCGGTAATGTTACCGTCTATGAAGCTCGACTTGTGGGAAAGAGTCTTTTCACAAGTTCAAGGAGTTGACTACGATGAGAATTTCTCACCCGTAGCGATGCTTAAGTCCGTCGGAATCATGTTAGCATTAGCTGTATTTTTCGATTATGAAATCTGACAGATGGATGTCAAAACAAGTTTTCTTACCAGTTTTCGTAAGAAAAGTTGTATGTGATACAATAAAAGGTTTTGTCGATCCTAAGGATGCTAAAAGGTATGCTGGCTCCAGCAATCCTTCTATGGACTAGAGCAAGCATCTCGGAGTCGGAATATATGCTTTGATGGAGTGATCAAAGCTTTTAGGTTTATACAATGTTTGCTAGAAACTTGTATTTACAAGAAAGTGAGTGGGAGCACTACAATATTTCTGATAAGTATATGTGGATGACATATTGTTGATTCGAAATAATGTAGAATTTCTGGAAAGCATAAATGGTCGTTTGAAGAGTATTTTTAAAGGAAGACCTGGATAAAGCTGCTTACATATTGGGCATCAAGATCTATAGAGATAGATCAAAACGCCTGATGATACTTTCAAAGAACGCACACCTTGACATGTTTTTGAAGGAGTTCAAAATAGATCAGTCAAAGAAGGGGTCCTTACCTGAGTTGTAAGGTGTGAAGTTGAGTAAGAATCGAAGATTGACCACGGCAGAAGAAAGAGGAAGGACGAAAGGTCGTCCCCTATGCTTTTGTCATAGGCTCTATACGGTATGCCATGCTGAGCACCGCACCTGATGTGTGCCTTGCCACATGTCTGGCAAGAGGGTACAAAGGTGATCCAGGAGTGGATCACCAGATAGCGGTCAAAATTATCCTTAGAGGAATAAGGAAATGTTTCTCGGTTATGGAGGTGATAAAGAGTTCGACGTAAAGAGTTACGTCGATGCAAGCTTAACACCTATCCGGATAGCTCTGAGTAGAGATACCGGATACGTATAATGGAGCAACAATTTGGAATAGTTCCAAGTGGAACGTGGTAGCAGCATCTACGATATGACATAAAGTTTTGCGAAATACATAGGGATCTGAATATGGCAGACCCGTTGACTACAACCTCTCTCACAAGCATAACATGATCAAACCCAGAACTCATTGAGTGTTAATCACATAGTGATGTGAACTAGATTATTGAGTCTAGTAAACTCTTTGGATGTTGGTCACATGGCGATGTGACCTGTGAGTGTTAATCACATGGCGATGTGAACTAGATTATTGACTCTAGTGCAAGTGGGAGACTGTTGGAAATATGCCCTAGAGGCAATAATAAATTAGTTATTATTATTATATTTCATTGTTCATGATAATCGTTTATTATCCATGCTAGAATTGTATTGATAGGAAACTCAGATACATGTGTGGATACATAGACAACACCATGTCCCTAGTAAGCCTCTAGTTGACTAGCTCGTTGATCAATAGATGGTTACGGTTTCCTGACCATGGACATTGGATGTCGTTGATAACGGGATCACATCATTAGGAGAATGATGTGATGGACAAGACCCAATCCTAAGCCTAGCACAAGATCGTGTAGTTCGTATGCTAAAGCTTTTCTAATGTCAAGTATCATTTCCTTAGACCATGAGATTGTGCAACTCCCGGATACCGTAGGAGTGCTTTGGGTGTGCCAAACGTCACAACGTAACTGGGTGGCTATAAAGGTGCACTACGGGTATCTCCGAAAGTGTCTGTTGGGTTGGCACGAATCGAGACTGGGATTTGTCACTCCGTGTAAACGGAGAGGTATCTCTGGGCCCACTCGGTAGGACATCATCATAATGTGCACAATGTGACCAAGGAGTTGATCACGGGATGATGTGTTACGGAACGAGTAAAGAGACTTGCCGGTAACGAGATTGAACAAGGTATCGGGATACCGACGATCGAATCTCGGGCAAGTATCGTACCGATAGACAAAGGGAATTGTATACGGGATTGATTGAATCCTTGACATCGTGGTTCATCCGATGAGATCATCGTGGAGCATGTGGGAGCCAACATGGGTATCCAGATCCCGCTGTTGGTTATTGACCGGAGAGTTGTCTCGGCCATGTCTGCATGACTCCCGAACCCGTAGGGTCTACACACTTAAGGTTCGATGACGCTAGGGTTATAGGGAAAGTATGTACGCGGTTACCGAATGTTGTTCGGAGTCCCGGATGAGATCCCGGACGTCACGAGGAGTTCCGGAATGGTCCGGAGGTAAAGATTGATATATAGGAAGTATGGTTTTGGCCACCGGAAGTGTTCCGGGCATCACCGGTAGTGTACCGGGACCACCGGAGGGGTCCGGGGGTCCACCGGGAGGGGCCACGGGCCCCGGAGGCATACATGGGCCAAGTGTGAGAAGGGACCAGCCCCTAGGTGGGCTGGGGCGCCTCCCCACCAAGGCCCATGCGCCTAGAGAGAAGAGGGGGCAAACCCTAAGGGCAGATGGGCCCTAAGGCCCATGCCTGGTGCGCCTCCCTCTCCCCCCCACACACTTGGCCGCCACCCCAGATGGGGATTGGGGCTGCCGCCACCCCTAGGGTGGAAACCCTAGGTGGGGGCGCAACCCTCCCTCTCCCCCTATATATAGTGGAGGCAAAGGGGCAGCCTAACACACGAGGTTCTTCCCCTATTGGCGCAGCCCTACCCCTCTCCCTCCTCGTCTCTCGTAGTGCTTGGCGAAGCCCTGCTGGAGTCCCGCGCTCCTCCAACACCGCCACGCCGTCATGCTGCTGCTGGACGGAGTCTTTCCCAACCTCTCCTTCTCCCCTTGCTGGATCAAGGCGTAGGAGACGTCACCGGGCTGCACGTGTGTTGAACGCGGAGGCGCCGTTGTTCGGCTTTTAGATCGGAATCAACCGCGATCTGAATCGCTACGAGTACGACTCCTTCATCCGCGTTCTTGTAACGCTTCCGCTTAGCGATCTACAAGGGTACGTAGATGCACTGCCCTTCCCCTCGTTTCTAGATTACTCCATAGATTGATCTTGGTGATGCGTAGAAAATTTTAATTTCTGCTACGATCCCCAACACCCGGTTATAGCAATCTTGGAGATTACCTGCCCGACGATGTACATTATGATTTCATGGAGGTGCAGATACAAAGATACAAGTATGGGAAGCCTCTCGTCAAAGATGAAAGATCTCTATCAACGATGATGCGAAGATTGCATGATTGGTACTTGAAAATTTGCAGAGAGTCTGGGGGGAGGAGTACTTTGTATGTGAGAGTTAAAAAGGAGCATGACCTCGTTGAAATTGATCTGTTGCCTGTTCCATTTGAGGAGTTTTTTCAGTTTTTCAATCAATTGGCCCTTGATAAAGCAACCGTCACCTGCTACTGTCTGTAAGTAGTACTACTTCTGTCATTAAGTCTCTCTATATAGCTCAGCTCTTTCATTGCATGTATTTATAATTATCCTCACTATATTATGCAGATTGAAAATCATCAAATTGAAGAAAAGACAAATCGGTGATATTGGGTTCATTAACACAAATATCATAGATGCAACTCATATTAAATTTCATGCCGTAGATACCGAGGCCAACTTGCTACGATCGTTGGTAATAAATGAAAACAAAGATATAATACTCTTTCCTTACAACTTCAAGTGAGTGTTATTGTCTTGTGCGTATTCGGTTTCCCTTATATATTAGTCAAGGTTATAGTAATGTAATTGATGAGTTATGCATGCGTGTGCAGTTTCCACTATATTCTCCTAGAGATTAAGCTTGAGCAGGGACTAGTAGCCGTCTTAGACTCAAGACGAAAAGATCCTCAGGACTATGCGAACATGACTCAAATGCTCGAGAAGTAAGTTAAATCGATCATTATCCACCATATCAGCAACTTTGTTCATTTCCTGATATATCAAGTAATTGTTTTCTTTGTCTGGCAAGGTTTGGAAAAAATTCACCAAAAAAGCTTCGGGACTCCCGAAGAAGCTGCAATTTAGACACCCAAAAGTAAGTACTATAGTAGCATGTTCCGTGCATCTCCTATTGATTCAAGCACTAGTTTCATCAATACCATTTGGCATTCTTGCTTATCAGTTTGATTGACCTTTATTTCTTGTAAAATAGTTGTGGCAGGAATAAGGGAATGATTTCTGTGGATACTACGTTTGCGAGTCCATCCGCCACACGACCTGTGAGCGGGGCTACTCTGACGAACAATATGAAGTGCGTAAATAACAACATTCACAATTTTATTTTATTACCATCATTTGTGTTGAGTTTCATTCATTCATATATATATATATATATATATATGTGTGTGTGTGTGTGTGTGTGTGTGTGTGTGTGTGTGTGTGTGTGTGTATTGACCCTCTTCTTCAAATTAGATGTTTCGGAAGCGGGATGAACTCCTAGCACCAGCTCGCATGCGAGCAATTCAAGAGGAATTGGCGACATTCTTTCTTGACCACGTGATCGCTGAAGATGGAGAATACTATGTGGACCATGAGTTCGTATGTTAGGAGATTATATTTGTAAGAGATAATTATTGTATATATGTAGACAGTAGTGTCGGATAGATGTACGAGAACTTGTTGTTCGACCAATCTCCCGGAGAAGAAGAGGTGGTCGATATCACTTCTCTCTGTATGCATATATGTTCATGACGATCTTCTGTTTCCTTCGTTTGCTTACTAGCTAGCTAGCGTGTCTAGTCCTCTCTATACGTATGTATAGTACGTAGTGTCGACCAAGCACGGACATAAGAGAGGACACTTCTCTCTATTAATTATAGCTAGCTAACACAATATATGAAACACCTAAATTAACCCCCCCCCCCTTTTAAAAAAACAAAAACCCCGGCCACAGAAATGCTGACGCGTGGATGCCTATTGGTCCCAGTTGGTGCCACCAACCGGGACCAAAGGCCCTCCTGCCTGGGCTCCGCGCACAGGCCACGTGGAGGCCCATCTGTCCCGGCCTAAGAGACAGGGCATTAGTACCGACCCTTTAGTCCCGGTTCACGAACCGGGACAAAAGGCCCTTACGAACCGGGACAATAGGCCATTTTTCTACTAGTGCTCCCACTGATTCCTCAGAATTGTTGTGTGGGTCACCGGTCCTAGCATGCCTCGTGTGGCTAACACATTAACAGCTATGAGCAGGGCCTATTTGGTTGATTTACGACCATACTATGCCAAGCCAAAGGGTACCCTCCACGCATTTGTGAGCCGGCGACACATAGGACCACAGCTGTAGGAAAGGATTCTTGCCAGCGAACCAAACGTATAACCAACTAAGTCACGCGTTTCTAACTTTTGGCATGCCATGGTTAGTCACCAAGGAATAATGGCCTCAAATACAGGTGGGAACAATTTGAGAATGTAGCAAAACTTTAGCAAAAGAGATAAATGAAGTTGAAAGCCAACAACAAATAAATGAAGATTTGAACATTACATCTGCATTGTGCTGCAAAAGTATCTTCACAACAGTAGCATGTCCTTTCTGAGCAGCAAAAGCGAGTGGTGTCCCAATAATTGATTGTGCATCAATATCCACTCCTCTAGATAGAAGATACTTTACTATTTCACAATGCCCTGAAAAAAGAAAAGAAAAGGAAGGTCATAACACTATGAACAGTATATGACCAAAAACGTTTTTGAGCAACAAAGTTTCAATTACTATTGGTGGGAAGCAACTTTGTTGGTTCACATTTCGCTGACAGACACATGGAAGGAGTTGCCATAAACACATATCGTAAGAAGCAGGTAATCATACTAAATGAACACCATTTGTGAGGAAAATAGTGTATGAAACAGATACCCAGGAAACTTGCACATCATACTACGTAAGCAGGCATTTCTTGGGAAACTAGTTTCAATGGCTAAAACAAAATACCATATGATTATGAAGTAGATATCCCGAGAGAAGCTCCACAGACTATAAGGATAAATAGTGCAGTGCCAAAATAAATTGGTCACAACACGATGCCACATGTACTCTTTACACAAATGTGAGCAGAAAATCCAAACTAATATGACAACTATGCTTAGAGTTTCATAAAGCTAATCGCTATTCAGAAGCCGCTGGACAAGACAAGCAAATAATATCAGCCATATTCCTCAAAAAAAAATATCAGCCATGTTTTAATTTATCTACGGCAACAAGAAAATTGTTTATATTAGGTTGGCTGGGCTTGGTAAAATAAATCAATTTATATTTATCGTGATAGCATTCCCTTCAGGTTCAGCTAAAGGTTCTCCAACATAACATCTGATGCTACATGCATGATCTGTATAACACAAGACAATTCTCAAACAGAAAAAGGTCCAGCACAAAACAAGGGAGCAAGGCAACCTGAGCATGAAGCTAAGGCATAGTCTAGCGACAGAGGAAAGTAACAACGAAGGGAAGATCCTTGTGTTTATACCATGAGCTGCAGCTGAATGAAGAAGACTGATGTTTCCTGAACGTTGTTGATGCACATCGGCGCCTTGATAAGAAGGTACCTGACGGCAGGAAGGTTGCCATAGGTAACGGCATGCTCCACGGGTGAATAATCTAGCAATAAGATCAACACAGGCACATTGCAGACAGCCCAGTTATAACTGATGATGGTCGAGCCACGAAACTATGGGTTTAGAACCAGACAGGCGTGAACTGAAAACGAACAAATTGCATACCCTGGGAGGTGTCAGGCTTGTTGATGTCCATCTTGACCTCCTCGACGAGGTACTCGTACGTGGGCAGCCTGCCGCGGCTGCCAGCGGCGTGGAGCGCGTTCATGCCCATGTAGCTCGTGCTGGCCACCGTCACCGGGATCCCATGCCCGTGCACGTCCAGCTCCTTTGCAATCTCTGAAGTTCACACAAAAGAAGGGTACAATCTTATTTTGGAATCATCGACCATGACAGAAAAGGGTCAATTTTACCCCCAAATCGGGAAGAAATCGCCACTGATTACTTCTTGAGAAGTGCCAATTTCAGCCACAAGTCGCAACGGAGAAAAATCCCCCGAGGAGTCATCAAGCCCCAGCGTGCGCTCGAGCCGGAATCACAGGCGAAATCGACATCCGGGAGAGGGGAGCCGGTGTTCCGCTCCGCGGCCAGATCGGAAGCCTCACGGTGACAAAACCCTAAGCCCCCGAATGTGGCGAGGGAGCGAACTGACGTAGGAGGTGAAGGGGGTGATTGGATGCGGAGGGCCTTACCCTTGATGCCGCGGACGTCGCCGCGGTGGGCGGCCTCGATGAACCTGGCCTCCGGCAGCCACCGGTCACGGTCTGCACGAGCAGCAAATCCAAGGGTTGGAAGGCCGGCGGAGGGAGGGAGAGGTGTAGCAGATCGAGTGGGTTAGGTTACGTACCTTCGCCGAGGAGGAGCTCGAATTGGCAAGGGAGCGGAAGGGCACGGGTCCCCATCCTCGCCGGCGGCGGCGGTGGTGGTGGCGGGGAAGAAGCTTCTGGAATGTGCGGGGGGTGAAAAGGGCGGGAAATGGGCAGGCGACAGTGAGACCCTGTAGTAAACCCGGGCATACGCCGGGCCGGGTTTTGGGCCGGGCTTGTAAAAGTCCGCCCTTCTTTTCTCAGCCCCGAGCCTGCCCCAAAGCCCGAAATGCACTTTTTTCTTGAGCCCGGCCCGAAATCAAGCTTGAAGCCCAAAAGCCTGACCTGAATGTTGTTTTCTAGTGTTCGCATGTGTAGGCCCGACCCGAAGCTCGAAAGCCCGGCCCAAAATTCTGGAAAAGAGAAGCCCAAGTCCGGACTGAAGTACCTTCCAGGTTGCAAAATGAGGTCCGAGCCCGGCCCAAATGTCAAGCCTGAAGCCCTTTCTTTCAAGTCGTGTTGTCCATGCACAAGTTTACCCTGTAGGAGGCAGCCGAGCCAAGGAATGGTCACGACCTTTCCCTTGCCTTGCTTCTTGATTCAAAATATGAATTTTGAATTTGAACTTGCTCTATCGACCTCTTCTTCAGTGACGATCAAGTTTTCCTTTTGCGAGATCAATAGTAGTTTATTTCAAGATATCAGGGTTACACTCCAGAGGCAAGGGATCCTCAATATATGGGGTCCCATGCCGAGCCACACAGTCATGACATGCTTAGAGCAACTATACCTTACTGATGACCCACAAGTATAGGGGATCTATCGTAGTCCTTTTGATAAGTAAGAGTGTCGAACCCAACGAGGAGCAGAAAGAAATGATAAGCGGTTTTCAGCAAGGTATTCTCTACAAGTACTGAAATAAGTGGTAACAGATGGTTTTGGGATAAGATAGATTGTAACGAGCAACAAGTAACAAAAGTAAATAAAGTGCAGCAAGGTGGCCCAATCCTTTTGTAGCAAAGGACAAGCCGGAACAAACTCTTATAATAGGAAAAGCGCTCCCGAGGACACATGGGAATATCGTCAAGCTAGTTTTCATCACGTTCATATGATTCGTGTTCGATACTTTGATAATTTGATATGTGGGTGGACCGGTGCTTGGGTGTTGTTCTTACTTGAACAAGCATCCCACTTATGATTAACCTCTATTTCAAGCATCCGCAACTACAACAAAAGTATTAAGGTAAACCTAACCATAGCATGAAACATGTGGATCCAAATCAGCCCCTTACGAAGCAACGCATAAACTAGGGTTTAAACTTCTGTCACTCTAGCAACCCATCATCTACTTATTACTTCCCAATGCCTTCCTCTAGGCCCAAATAATGGTGAAGTGTTATGTAGTCGACGTTCACATAACACCACTAGAGGCTAGACAACATACATCTTATCAAAATATCAAACGAATACCAAATTCACATGACTACTCATAGTAAGACTTCTCCCTTGTCCTCAAGAACGAACGTAATTACTAACAAAGCATATTCATGTTCATAATCAGAAGGGTAATAATATGCATATAGGATCTGAACATATGATCTTCCACCAATTAAACCAACTAGCATCAACTACAAGGAGTAATCAACACTACTAGCAACGTACTAGCACCAATCCCGGACTTTGAGACATGAATTGGATGCAAGAGATGAACTAGGGTTTGGAGATGAGATGGTGCTGGTGAAGATGTTGATGGAGATTGCCCTCTCCCGATGAGAGGAGCGTTGGTGATGACGATGGTGATGATTTCTCCCTCCCGGAGGGAAGTATCCCCGGCAGAACAGCTCTACCGGAGCTCTAGATTGGATCCGCCAAGGTTCCGCCTCGTGGCGGCGGAGTCTCGTCCCGAAAAGTTCCTTCCTATTTTTTCTCTCATCGAAAGACCTCATATAGGAGAAGATGGACGTCGGAGGGCCACCAAGGGGCCCACGAGGTAGGGGGCGCGCCCTAGGCCCCCCCCCCCCACTCTCGTGAGAAGGGTTTGGGCTCCCTGGCCTTCATCTTTGGCGATGATTTTTCTTTATTTATTTTAAGATGTTCCGTGAAGTTTCAGGACTTTTGGAGTTGCGCAGAATAGGTCTCTAATATTTGCTCATTTTCCAGCCCAGAATTCTAGCTGCCGGCATTCTCCCTCCTTATGTAAACCTTGTAAAATAAGAGAGAAGAGACATAAGTATTGTGACATAAAGTGAAATAACAGTCCATAATGCGATAAATATCAATATAAAAGCATGATGCAAAATGGACGTATCAACTCCCCCAAGCTTAGACCTCGCTTGTCCTCAAGCGAAAAGCCGATAACAATAAATATGTCCTCATGTTTAGAGGTAGAGGCGTCGATAAAAATAAAATACGGACATGAACGCATCATGATTATTCTCATAGCAGCAACATATATAGATTTTATCGTATGATTACTTATGTTTAGGTGATGATCTATTCACAATGCAAAAGTATAAATCATAAACCTTATTGGGCTCCGACAAACTATAATCTCAGTCACTGAAGCAATTGCAATTTATCATAACATCGGAAAGAGTCTATGTCAGAGCTAAAAAGCAAGTCCACATACTCAACTATCATTTAGGCCTCCATAATTGCTAACACTCACGTGATACTTGTAGTTACGGAGTTTTAATCGAACACAGAGAAAGATAGGGGCTTATAGTTTTGCCCCACAACCTTTTACCTCAAGGATAATGTCAACAATAATGGTTCATGCTTCCCTACATCCAATTATATATATATATATATATATATATATATATCATGTTCTTTCCAACATGCCGAGCTTGCCAAAGGATAAAATGAAAAAGAAAAAGTGAAGATCACCATGACTCTTGCATAAGGTAGAAGATAATAATAAAGGATAGGCCCTTCGCAGAGGGAAGCAAAGGTTGCCATGCGCTTTTATGGTTGGATGCATAAAATCTCAATGCGAAAGAACGTCACTTTATATTGCCCCTTGTGATATGAACCTTTATTATGCAGTCCGTCACTTTTATTACTTCCACATCACAAGATCGTATAAAGCTTATTTCTCCCACACCAATTAATCATACATATTTAGAGCAATTTTTATTGCTTTGCACCGATGACAACTTACTTGAAGGATTTACTCAATCCATAGGTAGATATGGTGGACTCTCATGGCAAAACTGGTTTAAGGGTATTTGGAAGCACAAGTAGTATTTCTACTTGGTGCTGAGAATTTGGCTAGCATGAGGGGGAAATGTAAGCTCAACAAGTTAGAGGATCCATGACAACATACTTTATCTCAGATATAAGACATACATAATTCATTATGTTGTCTTCCTTGTCCAACATCAACTATTTAGCATGTCATATTTTAATGAGTGCTCCCAATCATAAAAGATGTCAATGATAATATATCTATATGTGAAACCTCTCTTTCCTTATTACTTCCTATTAATTGTGACAATGACCAAAGCTATGTCTGCCAACTCCCAACCACTTTTAATCATCATACTCTTTCTATGTGAAGTCATTACTCTCAATAAGATCAGTATGAAGTTTTTGTTTCTTTTTATTCTTTTTCTCTTTTCTTTTATTCACCCAAGATCATGGCAAAATAGTAAAGCCCTTACCTCAACACTAATCTTTATTATATATAGCTCACGTACTCGATTACATAGAGAGATCATAAAGCAAAACTCAAAACTAGATCATGCCATAAACTTTATTCTACTAGATCAAGATACTACTAATATAATCGAATTAAGAAAAATGGTAAAGATAGGAGTTGTGATTGTGATATGATACCGGGGCACCTCCCCCAAGCTTGGAAGTTGCCAAGGGGAGTGCCCACACCCATGTGATTATATCTCCTTTGTCGATGAAGAAGGTGGTGGTGATGTTGGCTTAGTTGATGGCTTAGGCTTCTCCCTTAATTTGCGCTTGAGGACGGCATTTTGATCCCTCAGATCATCAATCTCCCACTACAGGGTTATTATCTTTTTGCATAGGTCCTGCTTATTTTCCTACAAGAGACGAAATGGGATAAACTCGAACTTGTGTTTCTTTACCCTATCAGGGAGACTTGACTTTTTGAACTCCACGTGCATGTCCCCAGGTTGAGGTAATGGTGCTTCATCTTCATCTGAGCTTGTCTCCTCCTTCCCTTTGGGTTCATAGTCCTCTTCTTCCTCCGTGGTCCATCCATCATGTTTCACATCTCCATAGACCTTTGGATTTGCTAAGTAATCATCCACATAGCTTTCTCCTTCCGAATTCTGGGAAGACATGTTGATTTAGTCTGCAATGGGACAGCTTGAAATGAAAACAGAGGATAATTGCGTGATACGGGAGTCAAAACCTTCGGGAGAATATATATAATGAATTTCTATCGACCAAAATACGTAACGTGCAAGAAAACGGAGTCCGGAAGGCACACGAGGTGCTCACGAGGTAGGGGGCGCGCCCACCACCCTCGTGTCCTTCCTGGACTGCTACTTATTTTTCTATTTTTCTAAATATTCCAAAACGGAGAAATATTGCCTTAAAAATTGTTTTGGAGTCGGTTTACTTACCGTACCACATACATATTCCTTTTCGGAGTCTGAAACGTTCCGGAAAGTGTCCCTTATGTATTCCTCGGGGGTTACGGTTTCAATAATATTGGTTTCAACATTTATGGGATTACCTGAGATATAATGTTTGATTATTTGACCGTTTACCACCTTCAGATTTGTGCCTTCGAAGTTGTTGATTTTTATGGCACCGGAACGATAGACCTCTTCGATAACATAGGGGCCTTCCCATTTAGAGAGAAGTTTGCCTGCAAAAAATCTTAAACGAGAGTTGTATAGCAATACATAATCACCTACATTAAACTCACGCTTTTGTATCCTTTTGTCATGCCATCTTTTAACTTTTTATTTAAACAACTTGGCATTTTCATAAGCTTGGGTTCTCCATTCATCAAGTAAGCTAATATCAAATAACCTCTTCTCACCGGCAAGTTTAAAATCATAGTTGAGCTCTTTAATATCCCAATATGCCTTATGTTCTAGTTCGAGAGGTAAGTGATATGCTTTTCCATAAACCATTTTATACGGAGACATACCCATAGGATTTTTATATGCAGTTCTATAAGCCCATAATGCATCATCAAGTTTCTTGGACCAATTCTTTCTAGACCTATTAACAATCTTTTGCAAAATTAATTTGAGTTCTTTGTTGCTCAACTCTAATTGACCACTAGACTGTGGGTGATAAGGAGATGCAATTCTATGATTAACATCATATTTAGCAAGCATTTTACGGAAAGCACCATGAATAAAGTGTGAACCACCATCAGTCATTAAATATCTAGGGACTCCAAACCTCGGGAAAATAACTTCCTTAAGCATTTTAATAGAAGTGTTATGATCAGCACTACTAGTTGGAATGGTTTCTACCCACTTAGTAACATAATCAACAACAACTAGAATATGTGTGTATTCATTAGAGGCAGGAAAAGGTCCCATATAATCAAAGCCCCAAACATCAAATGGTTCAATAACAAGAGAATAATTCATAGGCATTTCTTGACGTCTACTAATATTACCAATTCTTTGACATTCATCATAAGACAAGACAAACTTACGAGCATCCTTGAAGAGAGTAGGCCAATAAAACCAGATTGCAATACCTTATGTACAGTTCTATCTCCAGCGTGGTGTCCTCCATAAGACTCGGAATGACACTTGCGTAGGATCTGTTCCTGTTCATGCTCAGGTACACAACGTCTAATAACACCATCTACTCCTTCCTTATAAAGATGTGGGTCATCCCAAAAGTAATGTCTTAAATCATAGAAAAACTTTTTCTTTTGCTGGTATGTGAAGCTAGGTGGTATAAACTTAGCAACAATATAATTAGCATAATCAGCATACCATGGAGTACTACGAGAAGTACTTATAACATTTAATTCTTCATCAGGAAAGCTGTCATTAATAGGTAGTGGGTCATCAAGAATATTCTCTAGCCTAGACAAGTTGTCTGCAACGAGGTTCTCTGCTCCCTTTCTATCAACAATATGCAAATCAAATTCTTGTAGCAAGAGAACCCATCTAATAAGTCTAGGTTTATCATCTTTCTTTTCCATAAAATATTTAATAGCAGCATGATCAGTTTGAATAATTACTTTAAAATCAACAATATAAGATCTGAACTTATCACAGGCAAATACAACTGCTAAAAGCTCTTTTTCAGTAGTAGCATAATTTCTTTGAGCATTGTCTAGAGTCTTACTAGCATAATGAATAACATTTAATTTCTTATCAACTCTTTGCCCTAGAACAGCACCTACAGCATAATCACTAGCATCACACATAATTTCAAAGGGTAAATTCCAATTAGGTGGCTGAACAACAGGTGCAGAGACTAATGCTTTCTTAAGTATTTCAAATGCTTCTACACAATCATCATCAAAGACAAATGGTATATCTTTTTGCAATAAATTAGTCAGAGGCCGAGAAATTTTTGAGAAGTCCTTAATGAACCTCCTGTAAAATCCGGCGTGACCAAGGAAACTTCTTATACCTTTGATGTCCTTGGGACATGGCATCTTTTCAATAGCATCAACCTTGGCTTTATCAACTTCAATACCTCTTTCAGAAACTTTGTGCCCCAAGACAATACCTTCATTAACCATAAAGTGGCACTTTTCCCAATTCAAGACAAGATTAGTTTCTTCACATCTCTGCAAAACTCGATCAAGATTGCTCAAGCAATCATCAAAAGAGGAACCATAGACGGAAAAGTCATCCATGAAAACCTCACAAATCTTTTCACAAAAGTCGGAGAATATAGCCATCATGCATCTTTGAAAGGTAGCAGGTGCATTACATAACCAAAAGGCATACGTCTATAAGCAAAAGTACCAAAAGGGCATGTAAAAGTAGTCTTTGATTGATCTCTAGCCGACACAGGTATTTGAGAGAAACCAGAATAACCATCTAGAAAGCAATAGTGTGTATGTTTGCATAATCTTTCTAGCATTTTATCAATAAAAGGTAAGGGGTAATGATCTTTCTTAGTAGCTTTATTTAATTTGCGGAAATCAATTACCATCCTATAACCTGTGATAATTCTTTATGGAATCAATTCATCTTTATCATTAGGAACAACAGTAATACCTCCCTTCTTAGGGACACAATGGACATGACTTACCCACTCACTATCAGCAACGGGATAGATTATACCTGCCTCTAGAAGCTTTAGTATTTCTTTTCTTACCACTTCTTTCATCTTAGGATTCAGACGTAGTTGAGGATCACGAACTGGTTTGGCATCTGCCTCCAAATTTATTTTATGTTGACATAGAGTGGGACTAGTTCCCTTAAGATCATCAAGAGTATATCCAATAGCAGCACGGTGCTTCTTCAGAATTTTCAATAATCTTTCTTCTTTGTGCTCTGAAAGGTTAGCACTAATAATAATAGGATATATCTTATTTTCATCAAGATAAGCATATTTAAGATTATCAGGCAAAGGTTTAAGCTCAAACACGGGATCACCCTTGGGTGGAGGTGGATCCCCTAAGGTTTCAACATGCAAGTTGTGATGCAGAATAGGTTCTTGTTTAAAGAATACTTCATCTATTTCCCTTCTTTCATTCATGAACATATCATTTTCATGGTCTAGCAAATAGTGTTCTAAATGATCACTAGGAGGTACGGCAATAGAAGCAAGACTAATAATTTCATCCTTACTAGGTATTTCTTCCTCACGATGTTGTTTACTAAATTCAGAGAAATTAAACTCGTGAACCATATCATCCAAGCCAACAGTAACAACATTCTTTGTGCAATCTATGGTAGCATTAACAGTATTTAAGAAGGGTCTACCAAATATAATGGGACAAAATCTATCTTGCGGAGAAGTAAGAACAAGAAAATCAGCAGGATATTTAGTTTTCCCACACAAGACTTCAACATCTCTAACAATTCCCATTGCTGAAATATATCTCTATTAGCAAGTTTAATTGTGACATCAATATCTTCTAACTCAGCAGGTGCAATTTCATGCTTGGTTTCTTTATACAAGTCATAAGGTATAACACTAGCACTAGCACCCATATCACATAAGCCATGATAACAATGATCTCCTATTTTAACAGAAATAACAGGCACGCCTACCACAGGTCTATGTTTATCTTTATCACAAGGTTTAGCAATTCTAGCAGTTTCACCTTCGAACTGAATAACATGCCCATCAATATTATCAGACAAGAGATCTTTAACAATAGCAATATTAGGTTCTACTTTAACTTGCTCAGGAGGTGTATAAGTTCTAATATTGCTTTTACGAACAACAGTTGAAGCTTTAGCATGATCCTTTACTCTAACATGGAAAGGTGGTTTCTCAACATAAGAAGTAGGAACAATAGGATCATTATAAGTGACAGTCTTTTCTTCAACTTTAATAGGTGCAGCTACTTTTACTTCTATGGGAGGATGATATTTAAACCACTTCTCCTTAGGGAGATCAACATAAGTAGCAAAAGATTCATAGAAAGAAGCTACTATCTTAGAGTCAAGTCCATATTTAGTGCTAAACTTACGGAAAATATCGGTGTCCATAAAATATTTAACACAATCAAACTTAGGTGTCATACCTGACTCCTTACCTTCGTCGAGGTCCCAATCTTCAGAGTTGCGTTTAATTCTATCCAATAAATTCCATCTGAATTCAATAGTCTTCATCATAAAAGAGCCAGCACAAGAAGTATCGAGCATGGTGCGATTGTTATCAGAAAGCCGAGCATATAAATTTTGAATAATCATTTCTCTTGAGAGCTCATGATTGGGGAATGAATATAACATAGATTTAAGCCTCCCCCAAGCTTGAGCGATGCTTTCTCCTTCGTGAGGCCAGAAATTATATATATAATTGCGATCACGATGAACAAGATGCATAGGGTAATACTTTTGATGAAATTCCAACTTCAATCTTTTATAGTCCCAGAATCTCATATCATCACATAACCTATACCATATCAATGCATCTCCCTTCAAAGATAAAGGGAAGACCTTCTTCTTAGCAACATCATCGGATATACCTGCAAGCTTAAATAATCCACAAACTTCATCCACATATATTAAGTGCTCATCAGGATGCTTTGTTCCATCTCCTGTAAAAGGGTTATCTAGGAGTTTTTCCATCATACTTGAAGGAAATTCAAAAGGAGTTTCATTTTCAATAGGTTCAGTAGGTTGAGGAGCAACTCTTTGCTCTACTGGACGAGGTGAAGATACCCCGAACAAGCCCCTCAGAGAATTACTTTCCATAGTAACAAGTGACAGTAAATTTCAGCACACTATATAAATTTTTCCTTACCAAATTCCACCTACCAAAGGCGCTACACTTCCCGGCAACGGCGCCAGAAAAGAGTCTTGATGACCCACAAGTATAGGGGATCTATCATAGTCCTTTCGATAAGTAAGAGTGTCAAACCCAACGAGGAGCAGAAGGAAATGATAAGCGGTTTTCAGCAAGGTATTCTCTACAAGTACTGAAATAAGTGGTAACAGATGGTTTTGGGATAAGATAGATTGTAACGAGCAACAAGTAACAAAAGTAAATAAAGTGCAGCAAGGTGGCCCAATCCTTTTGTAGCAAAGGACAAGCCGGAACAAACTCTTATAATAGGAAAAGCGCTCCCGAGGACACATGGGAATATCGTCAAGCTAGTTTTCATCACGTTCATATGATTCGCGTTCGATACTTTGATAATTTGATATGTAGGTGGACCGGTGCTTGGGTGTTGTTCTTACTTGAACAAGCATCCCACTTATGATTAACCTCTATTTCAAGCATCCGCAACTACAACAAAAATATTAAGGTAAACCTAACCATAGCATGAAACATGTGGATCCAAATCAGCCCCTTACGAAGCAACGCATAAACTAGAGTTTAAGCTTTTGTCACTCTAGCAACCCATCATCTACTTATTACTTCCCAATGCCTTCCTCTAGGCCCAAATAATGGTGAAGTGTTATGTAGTCGACGTTCACATAACACCACTAGCGGCTAGACAACATACATCTTATCAAAATATCAAACGAATACCAAATTCACATGACTACTCATAGCAAGACTTCTCCCTTGTCCTCAGGAACGAATGTAATTACTAACAAAGCATATTCATGTTCATAATCATAGGGGTAATAATATGCATATAGGATCTGAACATATGATCTTCCACCAATTAAACCAACTAGCATCAACTACAAGGAGTAATCAACACTACTAGCAACCTACTAGCACCAATCCCGGACTTTGAGACATGAATTGGATGCAAGAGATGAACTAGGGTTTGGAGATAAGATGGTGCTGGTGAAGATGTTGATGGAGATTGCCCTCTCCTGATGAGAGGAGCGTTGGTGATGACGATGATGATGATTTCTCCCTCCCGGAGGGAAGTATCCCCGGCAGAACAGCTCTACCGGAGCTCTAGATTGGATCCGCCAAGGTTCCGCCTCGTGGCGGCGGAGTCTCGTCCCGAAAAGTTCCTTCCTATTTTTTTCTCATCGAAAGACCTCATATAGGAGAAGATGGACGTCGGAGAGCCACCAAGGGGCCCACGAGGTAGGGGCGCGCCCTAGGGGAGGGGGGGCGCCCCCACCCTCGTGAGAAGGGTGTGGCCCCCCTGGCCTTCATCTTTGGCGAGGATTTTTCTTTATTTTATTTTAAGATGTTCCGTGAAGTTTCAAGACTTTTGGAGTTGCGCAGAATAGGTCTCTAATATTTGCTCCTTTTCCAGCCCAGAATTTCAGCTGCCGGCATTCTCCCTCCTTATGTAAACCTTGTAAAATAAGAAAGAATAGCCATAAGTATTGTGACATAAAGTGAAATAACAGTCCATAATGCGATAAATATCGATATAAAAGCATGATGCAAAATGGATGTATCACTTACCAGGCAATCTGTACCTATAAAGCTTCTGAAGAATAAACGCGCTACCAATCATTAAAGACTTAATTTCAGTCACTAAATGACCATAAACTGACCGGTCCATGCTTGTCTCGGAGAGATAGGAGAGTGCACTCGCTGATCAAGTTAAATTTACTGCTAAAATGTTTGACGACATCGGTGCAGGAATCAAAATCTAGATCATGTTGTTGATCAATGCCACTGAGCCCCCTCTCGTAATCTCGGGCTTTTCATGTGTGCATGTTACATCTAGTAGTCTACTTTGGTTGCCACACGAAGTTCTAATAAAAATGAGGTACTAAAGTTGTATTAAATCAGCGACACTTGTTTTTGAAATGGGGGGAGTACCTATTAAGTACGATTAAACACTCAGATCAGAAAAACCTAATAATGGCATTACACCCAAAGCACACATGGAATAGACCAGACATAATAATTTACCTTATTATAGTCCAATGCTTGACACATCACCCCTCATGAGATCTACCCAGTAAAATTAACCTTAATAACCCACATAAGTATCGGGAGTATTCTTGAAAGGACATAACACACATAAGAAGTTTCTAAATAATACATTCACTTACTACCTAATAGAGATCTTCTTGCCTGGAGTATATTTGGTCGAATTGGAGAGATAAGATACTAGAAAAACAAATGCAGCTCTTGCAACCAGCACCAACATCAAAATAATGGAACTCAAGGTGATAGATTTCATTGGGCTGCATATGGTATTGAAAATGTGTTACAAAACAAAACTGTTTGTGGATTTGAACAACAAATATGTTACTACACACATGGAAAAAAGCAGATAGAGAGCATACATATATGTTTCACTAATAATCTTCCACTTCTCTATATTTAATGCATCCACGACAACATAGAGAAAGAGAAACGTCTTAGAGACAAATGTGTCCTCATAAGTCAATCTTGTGTAGTTATTATTCATAGAATCCGATTTCATAGGAGGGAATGGGTGAAAAATTCCAATACTTGTCCTATTAGTTTATATTTGAGACTAATAATTACAGAGCATATTAAATTAAATCCCCACAAAAAACATATTAAAGAATGATGAATACATTGATGTTGATTGTTTTAATATAGTTGTGTAGATACTAGCATGCCATGCCATTCAGTTTGTCAGAGACATTTCCAGATCACTACATGGATCTAAAATTCTATGTAAGTTACTATAATCACATATTACATTTTGCATCGTTCTACTATATTTTCTTATTATTATTTTAGTCAATGTCCCACTATGCACGAGACCCAAGTCATCGTGACGATACGAAAACGTTGTTATGCTAGCACAATTGTTTGATAGTTGGTTTGACTGCAATGAGTACCATATCTCAGGATGTGATATGGTCAGATTTGAATTCTTTGTTGCTAAGAGTGGTTTATTTGGTCTTAATGATTGATGTATTTCTAAATGTATGCACCGTTGCAGATTTTATTGTCTCGGAATATTCTTGGGCTATTTCTATCGTTCATCTTGGATCAAAATAAAAAGTTGTCTCTATTTTGGACCCGCTTCCAATACATACTTTCGAGAAGAATATACTTAAAACTATGGTCAACAATCTAAACCTTGCACTCTAAATTGCAAACCTTGAATTGAAGGATGACATCTCTATATGGGTCTAAACCTTGCACTCTAAATTGCAAACCCAGAAGTGAAGGATGACATCTCTATTTGGGGTTGCAAAGTTCCTGTTGTTCCGACAAACTCATACGGGTATGAATCTGGTCAATGCATCACAATCTTAATTGATTCATTCAACACGCAATGTAAAATTCCATACATGCGGTCTTCTGTCAGGTTATTTGGATTTTAATTCATGCACTCATGGCATGACGGGCCTACATTTTCCAATACCCAGGGTGAGTATTTACACCATGCTCACATGTATACACGCTGCACATGATTTTTTTATAACAACGTTATATAATGCACATATAGGTTGTTATTCTCTCCATTCGATCCAAATATATGTAGGATGATTTTTGGTTCATATTTTATTATTTTAATAAAGTATGAAGGGATTGAAGCTCTAAATATTATCCCATTCATAGAACAAAGCTTTATAGACAGATCAATAGATGGACCTTCTAAAGAGAATCGTCGTCAAAGAATAAATACTAGATAATGTTTGTTTAGCTGTTGTTTTAAAAGCATTTTTGTAATTAATTATACATATATATGATCATGAATTTTACGTGAAGACATTTTTTGAGAGTTTTATGTGAAGACGATGTATCTGGTGCACCCAGACTATTTGTGCTACCGGTGCACCGGTCGTCCGTGGCACATTTAAAAATGTTTGAAAAAAATCCAAAACAAAATGAGCACATTGACACAGCATCAATGTACGTTGTCACAAAAATTTAAATCAATATTCGAAACATTGCTCGAGATACAAAAATAACAAATTTGACACTGAATAGTACATAACACAAGTTGGGCTTCAGTTTTGGCCCATTAGCACATTGATGTCAAATTTGTCATTTTTGTATCTTGAGCATTGTTTTGAATTTTGATTCAAATTTTCATGACAACATACATTGTTGTTGTGTCAATAATTTTTTTTTTCTAAATTGATCATGTGTTACACGCGCGCTCATTTCGTTTTGCATGAGAAAAAAAGAAAACGCAGCCCACATAACCAAAATAGAGGCCCGTATAAACACTACTCCCAAAACCACAAAAGCCCGACGCGAAACGGGCCGACAAAAGAACACACCGACGCGGGAGGCGGGACACAGGTCACAGAGCGCGGTTGCTCAAAAAAAAAGGTCGACCGTGTAGGCGGCGGCGGCGGGCCGGACCTAGGGCGACGGCAG